>NC_062569.1:92618332-92921388 GCF_022837055.1 Prionailurus viverrinus
GAAACATACATTTCTTCTAGATTACCCAGTTTGTTAGCATATAATTGTTCAGAGTAGTCTCTCATGAACGTTTTAATTTCTCCAGCATCAATTGCAATGTCTCCTCTTTCATTTCCAGTACTCGTTGAGTCTTCTCTCTTTTTTCTTAGTCTATCTACAGCTTTGTCAATTTTGTTGATCTTTTAAGAAATAATTTTTCAATATCTTTACTGTTTTTCAATTTGTGATATCTTTTATTTCTGCTATAATATTTTCTTCCTTCTGTTAACTTCAAGTTTAGTTTTTTCTTCTTTTTCTTATCTCTTGAGGTGTACAGTTAGATTGTTGATTTGACATCTTAACATCAGCATTTTCTAGTATAAAGTTCATACAGGTTTACTTATAAATCTCTTAGCAGTGCTTTTGCTGAATCCCATGTTTTGGTATATCGTATTTTTATTTTCATTGTCTCAAGATATTTTTCAATCTCCTTGTGATTTTTTTTTAATTTTTTTTTTCAACGTTTATTTATTTTTGGGACAGAGAGAGAGCATGAACGGGGGAGGGGCAGAGAGAGAGGGAGACACAGAATCGGAAACAGGCTCCAGGCTCTGAGCCATCAGCCCAGAGCCCTACGCGGGGCTCAAACTCACGGACCGCGAGATCGTGACCTGGCTGAAGTTGGACGCTTAACCGACTGCGCCACCCAGGCGCCCCATGATTTATTTTTTGACTTATTGGTTGTTCAAGAGAGTGTTGCTTACTTTCCACATATTTGTGGATTTTCCAGTTTTCCTTTCACTGTTGATTTCTAGTTTCATTTCATTATGGTTGTAAAAGATAGTGTTATAATTTCAATCTTTAATTTGTTAAGACTTATTTTGTGACCTAACATGTGATCTATATTGGAGAATGTTTCATGTGTAATTGAGAATAATATGTATCCTACTGTTGTTGAATGAAGTGTTTTGTACATGTCTGCTAGTTCCACTAGCAGATCTATTAATTAGTAAAAGGGGGGTGTTGGAATCTCCTATTTTTGTTATTGCCTCTTCCTCCCTTTAATTCTTTCAATGTTTGCTTTATATATTTGGGTGATCTGGTACTAGGTACATATGTATTTTACAACATTTATTTCTTTCCGATGTACTTGCCTCCTATGACAATTTTTTTATTAAAGTATGGTCATTCTTGCCTGCTTTTGGATAGACATTGCATGGATATATTTATCTATCCTTTCACTTTCAGCCTATGTGTATCCTTATACCTAAAGTGAATTTCATGTAGACAGCACATACTTGGATCTTTTTTGTTTTCTAATCCATGCAACCACTTGATTTGGGAATTTAATTGATTTACGTTTAAAGAAATTACTGATGAGAAAGGATTTACTATTGCCATTTTAAAATTGTTTTCTGTGTATCTTGTATTTATTTTGTCCTACATTTTCTCTTCTTGCCTTCCTTTGCATCTCATTGACTTTTGTAGTGACATGCTTTAATTCCATTCCTATTTTCTTTTGTGCATATTCTATAGGTATTTTCTTTGTGATTACCATGTACATCACATAAAATATTTTATAGTTATGCCAATCTGTTAAAAAATGATACCAAGTTAGTGGTGTCTAGGTGGCTCAGTCAGTTAAGCATCCAGCTCTTGATTTCAGCTCAGGTCGTGATCTCACAGTTGTGAGATGGAGCTCCATGTCAGGCCATGTGCTGAGTGTGGAGCCTGCTTAAGATTCTCCCTCTCTCTCCCTCTGCCCCTCTCCCCTGCTTGCGCTATCAAAAAAAAAAAAAAAAAGTGATACCAACTTCATTTGCATTAAAAAATTCTACTCCTTTACAACTCCCCCTTCACTTTGTTATTAATGTCACAAATTACATCTGTTTATATTTTGTAACTATTAATATAGTTTTATATACTTTATTTTTTTTTTCACCATGGTAAATTTAATCTTTAATCCCCATCACCTATTTTACCCATCCCCCTTCCCTCCTCCCCTCTGGTAACTATCAGTTTTTTCTCTATAGTTAAAAGTCTGTTTCTTGGTTTCTCTCTCTTTTCTCCTTTGCTAGTTTTTTCCTTTAAATTCCACATATGAGTGAACTCATGTGGTATTTGTCTTTCTCGAACTTGTTTCACTTAGCATTATCCTAACTCTATCCATGTTGTTGCTAATGGCAAGATTTCATTATTTCTTATGACTGAATGATACTCCATTGTATGTGTGTGTGTGTGTGTATATATATATATGTATATATATATATGTAAGTGTCTATTGATAGATGAATGGATAAAGAAGTTGTTGAGATATACATATATATATCTGTATATATATACATATATGTATATGTATATATATATACGTATATATATATGTATACATATATACATATATATAATTTTTATCCATTCATCTATCAATAGACACTTAAGCTGCTTCCACATTTTGGCTATTGTAAATAATGCTGTAAAAACAGGGGTACATGTATCCCTTGTATTAATGTTTTTGCATTTTGGAGAAATATCCAGTAGTGTGACTACTGGATCATAGGGTAGTTCTATTTCTAATTTTTTGAGGTAACTCCAAACTATTTTCCACAGTGGCTGCATCAATTTGCATGCTCTCCAATAGTGCCTGAGGGTTCCTTTTTCTCCACATCCTTGCCAACATATTTTGTTTCTTGTGTTTTTCATTTTGGTCATTCTGACAGGTGTGAGGTGATAGCTCATTGTAGTTCTGATTTGTATTTCCCTGATGATGAGTAATTTTGAGCATCTTTTCATGTGTGTGTGTTGGTCATCTGTATGTTTTCTTTCAAGAAATGTCTATTCATATCTTCAGCACATTTTTAATTGGGTTATTTATTTTGGCAGTATTGAGTTATATCTGTTCTTTGTATACTTTGGATACTAATCCTTTTATTGAATAGGTCATTTGCAAATATGTTCTCCCATTCTGTAGGTTGTCTTTTAGTTTTATTGATTGTTTCCTTTACTATGCAGAAACTTTTTATTTTTATATAATCCCAATAGTTTTGATTTTGTTTCCCTCATCTCAGGAGACATATCTAGAAAAATCTGAAAATCTGCTATGGCTGAGGTCAGAGAGATTACTGCCTGTGCTCTCTTCAAAGATTGTTATGGTTTCAGGTCTCACATTTAGGTCTTTATTCTAAGTTTATTTTTGTGTATGGTGAAAAAAAAAGTGGTCCAATTTCATTCTTTTGCACATGGCTGTCCAGTTTCCCCAATACCATTTTTGAAGACTGTCATTTTCTCATTGTATATTCATTCATTCTTTCTTTGTTGAAGATTAAGTGACCATATAATTGTGGGTTTATTTCTTTTTCTTTCTTTTTTTTAATTTTCTTTTTCATGATTGCTTTGGGTATTCAAGGTCTTTTGTGGTTCCATACAAATTATCTGATTGTTTCTTCTAGCTCTGAAAAATGCTATTGATATTTTGATAGGGATTTCATTAAACATGTAGATTACTTTGGGTAGTGTACATGTTTTAACAATATTTGCTCTTCCAACTCTTCCAATCCATGAGCATGGAATGTCTTTCCATTTCTTTGTGTCATCTTGAATTTCCTTCATCAGTGTTTCATAGTTTTCAGAGTACAGGGCTTTTACCACTGTGGCTAAGTTTATTCCTAGATATTTTATTGTTTTTGATGTAATTATAAATGGGATTATTTTCTTCATTTCCCCTTCTACTGCTTCATTATTAGCATATAGGACTGGAATAGGTTTCTGTACAGATATTGTTTCCTGTGACTTTACTGAATTCATTTATCAGTTGTAGTAATTTATTGCTGGAGTCTTTCAGGTTTTCTATGTACAGTATCATGGCATCTGCAAATAGTGAGTTTTACTTCTTACCATTTTGGATTATTTTATTTCTTTTTTTTGTCTGATTGCTGTGGCTAGGACTTCCAGTACTTTATTGAATAAAAGTGGTGAGAGTAGACATTCTTGTCTTGTTCCTGATCTTAGAGGAAAAGCTCCCAATTTTTCTCCATGAGTATGATGTTGGATGAGGGTTTTTCATATAACGCCTTTATTATGTTGAGGTATATTCCCTCTGGACCTACTTATCAGAGGGTTTTTATCATGAATGGATGTTGTACTTCATCAAATGCTTTTTCTGCATCTATTGAAATGATGGTTTTATTCCCTTCTTTTACTCATTTAGCTTTATACAGTTTTTTTTAAATGCTTTTATCTCCTAAATTGTAAACTTGAATTTAAACTTATTTATATATCACCACTACAACATTACAGGATTCTGTTTCTGTCTATATATTTTCTTATGCTTTCATTTTGTTCTCTAGTGTTCATTTTAACTTGAAGAACTCTCTTTAGCAGTTTTAGTAAGGCAGGTATATTGGTGATAAACATTCTCAGCTTTTGTTTATGTTAGAAGGTCTTTATTTCTCCATTTTTGAAGTAGTTTTCCAGTTACAGTATTCAGGGCTGGGTGTTTTTTTCTGTTTGTTTGTTTTTTACTTCTCACACTTTGAATGTATCAACCCACTCCCTTCTAGACTAAAATGTTTCTGTGGAGAAATCCAGATTATTTTATGGAGTTTCCATATGCATAATGAGTAGCTTTTCTGTTGCTGCTTTCAAGATTATTTGTTTGTGTTTGGTTCATTTGACTATGATGTATATCATTGTGGGCCTCTTCGTGTTCAACTTCATTGGAATATTTGAATGCAAATGTTCATTTACTTAGATTTTGGAATTTTTTTACCATTATTTTGTCACATAAGTTCTCTGTCCCCTTCTCGCTCTCTTCTCCTTTTGGGACCACCATAATGCTTATATTGATCTGCTTCATGGTATTCTCTAAGTCCTTTAGGCATTTGTTTTATTTCTCTCATTTGATAATTTCATATTACCTATCTTCAAGTTTGATGATTCTTTCTACATATTAAGTCTTCTACTGATCCCTCCCTTTAATAAAAATTTTCAATTCAGTATTTTTTTTCCCAAACTCCTTTTTGGTTGTTTCTGTGTCTTTACTGATATTCCCATTTCATTCATTCATCATTTTCCTAATTTTGTTTAGCCTAAACATGTACTCTTACAGTGCATTGAGTTTAAGAAAATTATTCTGAACTGTCAGTTAATTCACAGATATCCATTTCCTTAGGATCAGTTGTTTTTTGGAGAGTGTTTTTGTTCCTTTGGGCTATATTTCACTATTTCTTTGTGTTTATTATTTCTTGTTGTGAATTTAGCATTTGAAAATGTAGCCACCTCTTATGGGCTGGCTTTGTACAGGGGCGAATTTTCACCCATCGGCCCATGTAGAGATCCTAGGGGCTTCTCGAACCTTTAATGAGGATGTGTCTTTTTTGGGCTGTGTGTAATAATTTCCCAATTATAGAAGTTTCTGGTTTCTTTACGAGTGGCTTGCAGTCTCTTGCTCCCCCTACAGTCTGTTGGCAGCATTGCAAGTTTTTTGGTGCTTCAACAAACACTGAGCGTTTTTTTTGTTGTTGTTGTTCTCTGCTGCCCCCAGGGATCCATCTTTCATCAGTACCATAGTTTGTCTCACCTGTCAATCTCCAAGGGATCCCCCTGAAAAGCAGGAACGTTGAATGTACAGTCTGTTCTTCTATTTCCCTCTCATGAAAGAAGATGCAGGTTGGACCTTCCTCTTGAACACAAGCTGTGACAATTTGGAGGAGGAGCTCACACAGTTGAAATGAACTGAAATGGCTGTGGCTATTTTAGGCTTTGAACTTGCCTGGAGTACTATTATTTCCTAACTAATCTCTGGGTTTTCGTGAAGGCTTTTTGAAACATATATTGTTGTTACATCAATGTTTCTGGGCTCCCTATTCTGACATCTTTCTGATGTCACTCTCCACTGATTACTTTATAGAGTATTTTCCCATCACTTTTCTCCCAATCTGACTATACTATTGTATTTGAAGTAAGTGTATTGTAAACAGCATATAGTTGGGCCATGTTTTTTTTGGTTTTTTTTTAATATATTTTTTTTCAACGTTTATTTATTTTTGGGACAGAGAGAGACAGAGCATGAACGGGGGAGGGGCAGAGAGAGAGGGAGACACAGAATCAGAAACAGGCTCCAGGCTCTGAGCCATCAGCCCAGAGCCTGACGCGGGGCTCGAACTCACGGACCACGAGATCGTGACCTGGCTGAAGTCGGATGCTTAACCGACTGCGCCACCCAGGCGCCCCAGTTGGGTCATGTTTTTAATCCACTCTGCCAATTTGTGCATTTGAATTGGTGTACTCAGATCATTTATATTTAATATCATTGATATGTTAGGGCTTCAGTCTTTTTTTTTCACTGTTTGTTTCCCCCTACCTTTCTATGGATTACTTCAGTTATTTAATACATCCATTTGATGTATGAATAATGTTTTTGAGTGTATCTTTGCACATATTTTTAATGGCTGTTTTAGGTATTACATTATATATTTATAACTGGTGTCATCATACTACCATTTTGAGGTAAGTATAAAAACGTTATCTCCTTTTTACTTCCCTTTATCCTCTTGCATTTGTAATTGTCTTCAATATTTCCTCTAAGATATATTTATTAGGTATAGGATTCTGGATTGCCAGTTGTTTTATTTCAGCACTTAAAAGAGATCAGATTTTCTTCTGGCCTTCATAGTTTCTGATGAAAAATCCACTGTCATGCATTTGGTTTTGCACTATCAGAAAGGTGTCATTTCTCTTATTTTCATGATTTTTACTTGGTGTTTAGTGTTCATAAGTTTGACTATGATGTGTTTTTTCAGCTTCTGGAATCTAGAGGCTCAAGTATGTTGTCAAAATTAGGAAGTTTTCAGCTATTGTTCCTTATGTAATTTTTCGGTCCTGTTTTCTTCTTTCCTTCCTCACTGGACTTGTCTTGACACAAGAGGAGGAAAGTGTGTGGCTCATTACTGTTGGGCAGTGGTTGAAATTATGGTTCCCCACATGATCTCTAACACCACACGTGATGGGTTTCATTACCACCCAGAAGGGTTAAAAGTTCTAGCCCCCTACTCAGCTCAATGTCAGAAACTGATGCTCCCCACTCGGCCTCTGCATAGTTTTTTTCTGTTGTGGTTAGCTAGAGTAAAGAGATTATTTTTTAACAGTTTTCTGTCTTGATAGGTTGCCCCTTACATCATCCTTTGAGTAGACAGTGCTTTTATTGGACTTTTTGTTTAGTCTGTGCCCACTGGCAGTTCCAAGATGCCAGCTTCTTCAACTCCAATTCTGAGATAACAAAGCAAAAAGGAAACCTAGGAAACTCACCACCATGTCATTTCTTGGGTGTTGGGGGGGCCCTAACCAGCCTCGCTTCTCTCCATCTTTTCCAATCATCTTATGTTTGTTTAAAATATTGGGGTGCCTGGGTGGCTCATGTCCAACTCTTGGTTTTGGCTCAGTTCACGATCTCACAGTTTGTGGGTTCAAGCCCCACAATGTGCTCTGCACTGACCTTATGGAGCCTGCTTGGGATTTTCTCTCTATGCCCCTCCCCTTCTCTCTCCTCCCCCCCCCCAAAAAAAAACAATAAAAATAAATAAATATATATTTTTATATATTATATATTTGTTTATTTATACATAATTATATATATATATATATATATATATACACACACACACACATTTAATAACTGGGGCTTTTGGTAATGCTTAGTGGGAAAAATAGGAAAAAATATATTCCATATCTCATAAGCAGAATGCCTTATAATAATCTTTTAAGTCTCATCTTTATCTGTTATATTTCTATTTTCATTCGTAATATTAGAGCATGAAGTCAGTTCCTATGGGAAGTAGTGACATTTCTGGTACTGCCAGAGCACAATTACAGGAAAGTATAAAAATTCATAATATCTTTTTGTTTATGAATTGATAAAGTCACAAATCACATCCCACTTACCCAGTAATAATAATTTCTGGATATGTTTGTGTTCCAAGGTTCCAGGCTCCTCCACTGATTGGCCACTCCTAAATAAATTATTCAGGAAGAATTTATGAGTTTTATTTTTTTTTAATTTAAATTACTTAAAATTTTTAAAGGAAAACACTTTAAAATAATGGCAAAAGATTCATTTAAAAATAAATGGCCATAAAGTAAATGATGAAGTGTGCAGCTTTTACTTAATTTAATTGAACAAACAATTCCAAGTGCACAATTCCATCTTCTTTAAAAGTACAAATTTTAACAAAAATTACCATATACATAAAAAGTACTAAAGAAGTATTTTAATCATACAAATACAGTGTTGCTACGTTTGCCACATGGTCTCTGTACCAAACTATTGTAGTTCCATTTAACACAGAGTACTATGTAAATTGTGCCCCTTGGAGTTGTCAATTCCAACAGCCCTGTGTAAATAGAAACCATAAATTACTATTGCCAGTATTTTAATCCTATAGTTAAATACAACAAAATTGAATTGAGAAAGTTATTTAACAAATGACTTTTGTTAGTTATGCCTTATAACCACTGAATAAGAAATAGTTAACTGAAGTTGACTCTTGAATTTTGTAAAACATAATCCTTCATCTGAAATAATTAAAAATTACATCTTATGATTCAAATATATGCTAGTTTAAATATATACTTGGGTAAATGTACCTCAGTATGTAAGTCTATACTATCATATGTATTTATAAAATAAGTATATAAGAAATTTATATTTGTGTAGGCTTAAGGCTATGTGGCATTTAGGAAAATTTAAATTTCACAAGTTATGTCTTATAGACACCAGCTTATGACCTCAGAAGAATTTAGTTCAAGTATTCTTAAATGGAAGGTCAGAAAATAACAGGAAAAAGTATGATCATATGATATGAATATAAGAAAACATTTTTAATGGTTACTTTTACCTTATTACTGTATCCTTGTTTTTTATGCTTGGCTCCTATAGAGTAGAGTACTAGAATCAGATCTGGTGGGCAATCAGCAAAGTATGCTGTGCATGTAACTGGTGATTCATGAATGTCCATGGGATATGGATTTTCAAAGATTGGAAAACTAATAGATGAAGACAATATATTAGTGTCACTTCCCAAAGATAAAAAATGAAGTAACTTTTATTAAAAAAACCCTAAAAGCTTCTAAATATTAATTATACATTTCACTTAATAGCTTAGGTATCCTAAAACAAGGATCACATGAACAAGAATGCTCTTTTAAGAATATTTATCTATAAAATGTAATATGAATAGTGGTAGAATTTTTCTTGAATAAACTCATTGTCTTTTCTGTAATTCCAAAATTCCACAGTGATATCACTTTGTTAATACAGACAGAATGAATTATGTTAAACTGAAAATGTATTCATCAAGTTGACTTATTTACATAAAGTTATAGAGAAAACACCTATCTTATGTGTTTTAATACATTGACAAATATTTATATAATATACTTGTAAATGTTAAAATATCTTAGTAAATATGACATGCATTTCCTATTGAAGTAGTACATAGGCAACGTTTTACTTTTTTACAGAATTATTGAAAGACCTGTTTGCTGTGTAGGTGTGTGAATGATTATATATAAGATCATTTCCAATGTAAACTAAACTAGAGAACATAAGGGGAATACAGACTTATGGATACAGTAAATTTCCTATCTTTAAGCCCACTATAATTTAAAAAATGGGTATCAGTATAGAACCACATGAAGAATTCTTAGAGACATAATATGTGCACTTCTCATGTACCAGAGCTACTAGGCACTGTAGTAGAGGGAGTTATTATTCTATGCTGCATATGTTCTAGGTCTGTGTATTCATGTTATTTCTTATATAAGGTTTTTGTTTGTTTGTTTTGTTTTGTTTTACTGAGGGTCTAGGGACTAGTAACAATAATTTTCCAGCATATTATTAGGAACTTAGTTAAAAAAGTAGTCCAATCTAAGAGTATAACATGTATGTGTATTGGCAAGGGTTTTCTTCCTCTGATCTGAAATGCTGCAGATTCTATCCCAGATAAGAATAGTAGTATATGCAAAATCAGTTGAAAAGGAGCAAGTTGTGTTTAATAAATGATATATCCGATAAAGGGTTAATATCCAAAATATATAAAGAAATTATATAAGTCAACACCCTAAAAACAAATAATCCAATTAAAAAATGGGCTGAAGACATCCAGATAGCCAACAGACACGTGAAAAGATGCTCAATGTTACTCATCATCAGGGAAATACTGATTAAAACTGTAATGATGTGTCACTCCACACCTGTCAGAATGGCTAAAATCAACAACAGAAGAAACAATAGGTGTTGGAATGGATGTGAACAAGCTGGTGCAGCCACTTCACGGTATGGAGATTCCTCATAAGTTAAAAACAGAACTACCCTATGATCCAGCAATTGCACTGCTAGGTATTTATTTAAAGAATACAAAAATACTAATTCAGAGGGATAAATGCACGCCAATATTTATTGCAGCATTATCTCCTATAGCCAAACTAGGGAAGCAGCCCAACTGTCCATTGACTGATGAATAGATAAGGATGTAGTGTGTACATATATATATATATACACACACACACACACACACACACACACAATGGAACATTACTCAGCCATGAGAAGAATGACATCTTGCCATTTGCAATTACATGGATGGAGAGCTATTGAGTACAATGCTAAAAGAAATAAGTCAGAGAAAGACAAATACCATATGATTTCACTCATGTGGAAGAAACAAAACAAGCAAGCATAGGTGAAAAAGAAGAGAGGCAAGCTAAGAGACTGTTAACTATAGAGAACAAACTGATGGTTATCAGAGAGGAGGTGGGTGGGGGAATGGATTGAATAGATGATGGAGATTAAGGAGTGCACTTATGATGAGCACTGGGTGTTTTATGAAAGTGTCGAATCACTATATTATACACCTGAAACTATTACACTATGTTAACTGGAATTTAAATTAGAACTATTTTTTAAAAAGTATAAAGTACTACCTGGACCCAGAAATAAATGAAGGAAACAGCAAGCAGATTAAAATAGATGGATGAAAGTTTCTCAGTTTCAGAGTAGAAATTAAACACATCTGAGATTGATGAATTAGAAGTAAAATAAATGGATCACCTTAAAGACCACATCTACAACTTCAGATTTGATAATAACAAGAGGTTATAATGATAGACTGACAAAGTGAAAACATCATGAAAATGTTTGGGGAAAATTAGTATATTGGCAAAGAGTAAAGAGAAATATAGTTAAGAAAAGAATAACTAAAAATGTATTATAGGAATTTAGATGTGGAGATGTAAGCAAAGATAGAAATCCAAGAAATCAAGAAGAGGAAAAATTTGTAAGCCCTGATGCTTGTTTTCATATAAACAATTAAGTGGGGGAAAAAGGAGGTAAGGGAAGAAGGGATAAATTAATTTGAACATTTATTTAAACATGGTTAAAAGTTAACTATTTGGAAGGAAAGAGAATATGTTAAATTTCTTAGACACTCAATGGGAATGTCACATAGTTTAAAATATGGTGCTGCCGAAGGTGAAATGTTAAATAAAAACTAGCAAACAAAATGTCAATTCACATACCCATATAAGCTAATGAAAACTGTAAGAATAAATGTATATACTGAAAACAGTGATTATTAAAGGTATAAAGGGCCTTGAAAGATAGCCAACTAGATAAAGTATAAGTAACCAACAAATATGGCACAGAAAGAAGATGAGTACTGTTGAGAACAGAAGAGTACATTTTAATAAAACTAATATTAGAACTTAGAGGAAGAGACATAACAAATCTATACACGTACACAAAATTTACTCAATTTTAACTTGATAAATAGAGTAGCCAGGCAGAATCAGTGATGATGATCTTAAGGCCCAATCCTATATATCTTTCAAACTACTGACATATATGCTACAAATGAATATAAAGAAGAACTTTGGCTCTGACATTTTCAAATGACATGGAAAGTAGAACTCAGGCTATAAGTCATTCAACAAAAATTTACTGAGAACCTACTCCATGTGCAGACAAAGCCTCTCCATGATCACTACAGTCTAGTAGAGAAACCATTTTGAAACAATAACAGATGGAAAATTTTATATGTGTCAAAGCTATGAAGGAGATGAGCAAGGGAGCTGTGAGAGTCTGTAATAGGATATTTGACCAAATTATATAGGTAATGAAACAATTTTTTAAATGAGGAAATTATACCTGAGTTGAGCTTCTTACAGATGAGATGTTAATGAGGAGAAAAAGGAAGGGAAGATTAATATAGAGGAGAGAGAATGCACAAAAATTCTAAATATAAAGGGGCTAAGAGATCAGTGGGCCTAGAGCATAGAATGAGGGAAAATCAGAGACAGGAGGATCCTGAGCTTATTTTGTCCCTTGGACACACCAAGATAACAACTATATCTATACAACTAACTCTGAAAATGATCTAAAGACTGGCAGAACAGACCTTCTGCAGTTAATTGTAGAGAACAGGTCACACTGAGGGGCAGAGATGATGTTGGGAACCAAACCACTGGTAATACTAATCACACATGAGAGGGATACCACAAGCACAGAGAAGTAAGATGATTAGACCCCACCCTAGGCACTGGGGATATGCAGTAGGAAATCAAGTCTCCATTAACATGGGGCTTCAAAAACATGGGGCTTAACTCTAGGAAAGCCATAGGGAGATAGGAAACAGTCCCTGCCATTAAAGAGCCAGCATAATAAATAACTCCAACTGAGACATAGCACAGATGCTGCAGTTTGAAAAGTCCCTGGAGTAAATGTGAAGATTTATTTACTAATCTCAGAATGTGCACTGAAGGGGCAGAGATCTTAATAAGACTTCTCCAAAAACAAATGTTGGTGGGTGCATTTTTCTTCCCACCCTTCGCCTAGATAGCTGCACAGTTGGAAACCAGCCCAAACACTCTCCACCTATCTTGGTAGCACTGAGTTTCTTACCCCATCCAACCCACCTGCCTTCACAGGCATCCCTGCAAAGAAGCTCCTGCCCCTCTACATCCTGCAAGCATCCTTGGTACAGACCAGTGCCAATCCAAAGTGTCCTGAGGAAATGGGGAGATAACCCCACACAGCAGCATACCTACAATTTCAAAAACTGAGCCTTTTAGCTGGCTATGCAGAGACAAAGCCCTGCTCTTCAGTGTGCCCACAGTTATGGTAGAGAGGCTGACTGCAAATACCTAGTCTGGCTGCTGGCCTCACCCACCAACAAAAGCCTCTGTGGGCAAACAAGGAGAAAGCCCTGCCATTTCATTGTGCCTGTGAAGACTAATCATGAGCCTGACTGCTGACCCCACCCACCTAAAAGCCCACAGAGACTTCAGACCCCTCAATAGCACAGGGACCAAACCCTGTCTAGTGCACCCAGAGCAGGCAAAGTTGATCACTGCAGCTGACTGGGCTAAATGCAGATGCTAGTCAGCTATAGACCAGGGTGCACACAGTTCCCAAAGAAGATATCCCAGGAGCACCCGGGTCTGGTGACCAAGGGGAATATTGCTACAGGACCTCTTCTATACAAGGCCACTACTCTCAAGACTATGAGATATAGCTGACCTCTGTGTTTATTTAAAAAACAACAACAAATGGCACAGTTTGTTTAAAAAACAAACACAGAGTAAGACAGAGGGATATGTCCCAAAATGAAAAACACAACAAAATCACAGTTAAAGATGTAAGCAAAGCTGAGATAAGCTGTATGCCTGATAAAAATGCAAAGTGATGATTATAAAGATACTCAGTGAACTTCAGTAGAGAGTTTATGAACTCAGTGAGAATTTCAACAAAGAGAAATTATAAAACAGAATCAGGCACACACGAAAAATTCAATAATTGAAATAAACATACTAGAGGGAATAAACAGTAGATTAGGAAATAGAATGGCTCAGTGATCAGGAAGACAGGGCACTGAAAATGAAGCAACTAAGAAGAATAAATGACAACAGGTTAAGAGAACTTTGTGACATCATCAAGAGGATTAACATTCACATTATAGGGATTCCAAAAGGAGAAGAGAAAGAAGGAGGGATAAAACTTATCTGAAAAGAGACTGAGGAAGAAGATGGCGGTGTAGGAGGACGCTGGGCTCACTGCATCCTGCTGATCGCTAGGATTCCACTCACATTTGCCTAAATAACCCAGAAAACCACCAGAAGACTAGCAGAATGGACTCTCTGGAGCCAAGCATAGACAAGAAGCCCACGGAAGAGGGTAGGAAGGGCAGATAGTCAGTGCATGCTACACGGACTGGTGGGAGGGAGCCAGGGTGGTGGAGGGGCAGCCCACTGGGCAAGGCAGAGCCCCTGAGTCTGCCTTGCAAAAGTGGAGGGGCCAGACTGCGTGAGTTCTGACAGCCAGTGGGACTTAACATCTGGAATGTTAAAAGTCAACAGCTCTGCTCTCGGAGAAGAGGGAGGGTGAGAGGACACCGGGAGGGAGAGTTGCTGAGCCCCGGAAGACAGAGCTCAGCTCAGCGGGGAACAAAGGTGCTGGCAAGTGCCATTTCCCTCTCCCATCTCCTTGCTGAAATTCCAAAGGTAACCAGTTCCCGTCACCAAACTTACTTGCACCGCGCAAACGCCCAACGCTGTCCTTCTGTGGATCCATCCCTCCAACGGGTCTGCCTCCCTCCCTGTGCTGCAGGGCCCCTCCCACAGGGGACCACCCATGGCAAAGCGAGCTAAGCCTGTCCCTCCCAACCCTGTGCACCTTGTGGATCCACCCCGGCTAATACACCAGATCCCATAGAAGCAGCACCACAAGCCTGGCAGTGTGCAAGTAGCCCAGACAGGGGCCACGCCACTCCACAGTGAGTCCTGCCTCTGGGAGAAGGGAAGATAAGGTACACACCAGTCTGACCATGGCCCAAACAGTGGGCTAGGGGCAGACATCAGGTCTGACTGTGGCCCCGCTGCAGTACAGGGCAAGTGCCCTGCAGTTACGAGCCACCACAGGGACTACCCAAAATGACGAAATGGAAGAATTCTCCCCAAAAGAAACTCCAGGAAGTAGCAACAGCTAATGAATTGATCAAAAATGATTTAAGCAATATAATGGAACAAGAATTTAGAATAATAGTAATAAAATTACTGGGTAGGAAAAAGCATAGAGTACAGCAGAGAATCTATTGCTACAGAGATCAAGGGACTAAGAAATAGTCATGAAGAGCCAAAAAATGCTATAAATGAGGTGCAAAATAAAATGGAGGCAGCCACAGCATAGATTGAAGAGCCAGAGGAGAGGATAGGTGAATTAGAAGATAAAATTATGGAAAAAAGGAAGCTGAAAAAAGAGAGATAAAAAAATCCAGGAGTTACAGGGGAGAATTAGAGAACTAAGTGATGCAATCAAACGGAACAATATCTGTATCATAGGAATTCCAGAAGAAGAAGAAAAAAGAAAAGGGGCTGAAGTTGTACTTGAACAAATCATAGCTGAGAACTTCCCTGATCTGGGAAAGGAAAAAGGCATTGAAATCCAAGAGCCACAGAGAACTCCCTTCAGACGTAACTTGAATCGATCTTCTGCACGATATATCATAGTGAAACTGGAACAAGGATAAAGAGAAATTTCTGAAAGCAGCTAGGGATAAACAGGTTCTAACTTAAAAAGGGAGACCCAGACTAGTGGCAGACCTATCTACTGAAACCTGGCAGGCCAGAAAGGAATGGCAGGAAATCTTCAGTGTGATGAACAGAAAAAATATGTAGCTGAGAATCCTTTACCCAGCAAGTCTGTCATTCAGAACAGAAGGAGAGATAAAGGTCTTCCCAAACAAACAAAAACTGAAGGAATTCATCACCACTAAACCAGCCCTGCAAGAGATCCTAAGGGGGTTCCTGTGAGTGAAATGTTGCAAGGACCACAAAGTACCAGAGACATCACTACAAGCATGAAACCTACAGACATCACAATGACTCTAAACCCATATCTTTCAGTAATAACACTGAATGTAAATGGACTAAATGCTCCAATCAAAAGACATAGGGTATCAGAATGGATAAAAAAACAAGACCCATCTATTTGCTGTCTACAAGAGACTCATTTTAGACCTGAGGACACCTTCAGATTGAAAGTGAGGGGATGGAGAACTCTCTATCATGCTACCAGAATTCAAAAGAAAGCTGGAGTAGCCATACTTTTATCACACAAACTACACTTTAAATTAAAGGCTGTAACAAGAGATGAAGAAGGGCATTATATAATCATTACAGGTACTATCCATCAGGAAGAGCTAACAATTATAAATGTCTATGCGCCGAATACTGGAGCCCCCAAATATATAAAATAATCACAAACGTAAGCAACCTTATTGATAAGAATGTGGTAATTGCAGGAGACTTTAATACTCCACTTACAACAATGGATAGATCATCTAGACACAGGATCAATAAAGAAACAAGGGCCCTGAATGATATCGGATCAGATGGACTTGACAGATATATTTAGAACTCTGCATCCCAAAGCAACAGAATATACTTTCTTCTCGAGTGCACATGGAACATTCTCCAAGAGAGAACACATACTGGATCACAAAAAAGCCCTTTATAAATGTAAAAGAATTGAGATCATACCATGCACACTTTCAGACCACAATGCTATGAAACTTGAAATCAACCACAGGAAAAAGTCTGGAAAACCTCCAAAAAATGGAGGTTAAAGAACATCCTACTAAAGAATGAGTGGGTCAACCAGGCAATTAGAGAAGAAATTTAAAAATATATGGAAAAAATTAAAATGAAAATACAACAATCCAAATGTTTTGGGATGCAACGAAGGCAGTCCTGAGAGGAAAATACATTGCAATCCAGGCCTATCTCAAGAAACAAAAAAAAAATCTCAAATACAAAATCTAACAGCACACCTAAAGGAAATAGAAGCAGAACAGCAAAGACACCCCAAACCCAGCAGAAGAAGAGAAGTAATAAAGATCAGAGCAGAAATAAACAATATAGAATCTAAAAAAAAACTGTAGAGCAGATCAATGAAACCAAGAGTTGTTTTTTTGAAAAAATAAACAAAATTGATAAACCTCTAGCCAGGCTTCTCAAAAAGAAAAGGGAGATTACCCAAATAAAATCATGAATGAAAACGGAATTATTACAACCAATCCTTCAGAAATACAAGCAATTATCAGGGAATACTATGAAAAATTAAATGCCAACAAACTGGACAACCTGGAAGAAATGGACAAATTCCTAAGCACCCACACACTTCCAAAACTCAAACAGGGAGAAATAGATAAATTGAACAGACCCATAACCAGCGAAGAAATTGAATCAGTTATCAAAAATCTCCCAACAAATAAGAGTCCAGGACCAGATGGCTTCCCAGGGGAATTCTCCCAGACATTTAAAGCACAGATAATACCTATCCTTCTCAAGCTGTTCCAAAAGGGAAGGACAACTTCCAGACTCATTCTATGAAGCCAGTATTACTTTGATTCCCAAACCAGACAGAGACCCAGTAAAAAAAGAGAACTACAGGCCAATATCCCTGATGAATATGGATGCAAGTATTTTCAATAAGATACTAGCAAATCGAATTCAATAGCCTATAAAAAGAATTATTGACCATGATCAAGTGGGATTCATTCCTAGGCTGCAGGGCTGGTTCAACATTCACAAATCAATCAATGAGATACATCACATTAATAAAAGAAAAGATAAGAACCATATGATCCTGTAAATAGATGCAGAAAAAACATTTCACAAAACTCAGCATCCTTTCTTAACAAACACCCTCAAGTAAGTCGGGATAGAAGGAACATACTTAAACATCATAAAAGCCATTTATGGGGGTGCCTGGGTGGCGCAGTCAGTTAAGCCTCCGACCTCAGCCCGGTCATGATCTCGCGGTCCGTGAGTTCGAGCCCCGCGTCAGGCTCTGGGCTGATGGCTCAGAGCCTGGAGCCTGTTTCCGATTCTGTGTCTCCCTCTCTCTCTGCCCCTCCCCCATTCATGCTCTGTCTCTCTCTGTCCCAAAAATAAATAAACGTTGAAAAAAAAATTTTTTTTTAAATAAATAAATAAAAGCCATTTATGAAAAGCCCACAGCTAATATCATCCTTAATGGGGAAAAACTGAGAGCTTTCCCCCTGAGATCAGGAACACGAAATGGGTGTCCAATCTCACCGCTGTTGTTTAACATAGTGTTGGAAGTTCTAGTATCAGCAATCAGACAACAAAAGGAAATCAAAGGCATCAAAATTTGGCAAAGATGAAGTCAAGCTTTCACTTTTTACAGATGACATGATACTATACATGGAAAACCCGATAGACTCCACCAAAAGTCTACTAGAACTGACACATGAATTCAGCAAAGTTGCAGGATACAAAATCAATGTACAGAAATCAGTTGCATCCTTATACGCTAACAATGACACAACAGAAAGACAAATAAAGAAACTGATCCTATTCACAATTGTACCAAGAAGCATAAAATACCTAGGAATAAACCTAACCAAAGATGTAAAAGATCTGTATGCTGAAAACTATAGAAACCTTATGAAGGAAATTGAAGAAGATATAAAGAAATGGAAAACATTCCATGCTCATGGATTGGAAGAATAAATATTGTCAAAATGTCAATACTACCCAAAGCTATCTACACATTCAATGCAATCCCTATAAAAATTGCACCAGCATTCTTCTCGAAACTAGAACAAGCAATCCTAAGATTTGTATGGAACCACAAAAGACTCTGAATAGCGAAAGTAATATGGAAGAAGAAGGCCAAAGGGGGAGGCATCACAATCCCAGACTTTAGCCTCTACTACAAAGCTGTCATCATCAAGACAGCATGGTATTGGCACAAAAACAGACACATAGACCAATGAAATAGAATAGAGACTACAGAATTGGACCTACAAAAGTATGGTCAACTAATCTTTGACAAAGCAGGAAAGAATATCCAATGGAAAAAGATGGTCTCTTTAACAAATGGTGCTGAGAGAACTGGACAGCAACATGCAGAAGAATGAAACTAGACCACTTTCTTATACCATTCACAAAAACAAACTCAAAATGGATAAAGGACCTGAATGTGAGACAGGAAACCATCAAAACCCTACAGGAGAAAGCAGGAAAAAACCTCTCTTTCCTCGGCCGCAGCAATTTCTTACTTGATACATCCCCAAAGGCAAAGTAATTAAAAGCAAAAATGAAATATTGGGACCTCGTGAAGATAAAAAGCTTCTGCACTGCAAAGGAAACAATCAACAAAACTAAAAGGTAACCAACGGAATGGGAAAAGATATTTGAAAATGACATATCAGACAAAGGGCTAGTATCCAAAATCTATAAAGAGCTCACCAAACTGCACACCCGAAAAACAAATAATCTGGTGAAGAAATGGGCAGAAAACATGAACTGACACTTCTCTAAAGAAGACATCCAGATGGCCAACAGGCACATGAAAAGATGCTCAACGTCGCTCATCAGGGAAACACAAATCAAAACCACACTCAGATACCACCTCACGCCAGTCAGAGTGGCTAAAATGAACAAACCAGGGACTATAAATGCTGGAGAGGATGTGGAGAAACGGGAACCCTCTTGTACTGTTGGTGGGAATGCAATTTGGTGCAGCCGCTCTGGAAAACAGTGTGGAGGTTCCTCAAAAAATTAAAAATAGATCTTCCCTATGACCTAGGATTAGGACTGCTAGGAATTTACCCAAGGGATACAGGAGTGCTGATGCATAAAGGCACTTGTACCCCAATGTTTATAGCAGCACTTTCAACAATACCAAAGTATGGAAAGAGCCTAAATGTTCACCAACTGATGAATGGATAAAGAAATCGTGGTTTATATACACAATGGAGTACTATGTGGCAATGAGAAAGAATGAAATATGGTCTTTTGTAGCAAAGTAGATGGAACTGGAGAGTGTTATGCTAAGTGAAATAAGCCATACAGAGAAAGACAGATACCATATGTTTTCACTCATATGTGGATCCTAAGAAATTTAACAGAAGACCATGGGGGAGGGGAAGGAAAAAAAAAGTTAGAGAGGGAGGGAGCCAAAGCATAAGAGACTCTTAAAAACTGACAACAATCTGAGGGTTGATGGAGGTGGGAGGGCAGGGAGGGTGGGTGATGGGTATTGAGGAGGGCACCTATTGGGATGAGCACTGGGTGTTGTATGGAAACCAATTTGACAATAAATTTCATATTAAAGAAAAAACTTATCTGAAGAAATAATAGCTGAAAACTTCCCTAATCTAGGGAAGGAAACAGACATCCAGATATAGGAATCTTAGAGAGCCCCTAACGAGATTAACCCAAGGAGGTCCATACCAAGGCATACAATAATTAAAACGGCAAAAAACAATGATAGAATTTTAATAGCAGCAAGAGAAAGTTACATAAAGAGAAATCCCACAAGGCTATCAGCTGATTTTTCAGCAGAAACATTATAGGCCAGGAGGGGGGTGGCATGTATATTCAAAGTGCTGAAAGGAAAAAACCTACAACCAAGAATACTCTATCCAGCAAAGAATAGAATAGATTACCATTCAGAATAGAAGGAGAGATAAAAATTTTCCCAAACAAAAGTTAACGGAGGTCATCACCTCTAAACCAGCCTTACAAGAAATGTTAAAGGGAATTCTTTGAGTGGAAAGAAAAGGCCATAACTAGAAGAAAATTATGAAAGAAAAAAAGTTCACAGGTAAAAGAAACACATAATGAAGGTGGTGGATTAATCACTTATAAAACCAGTATGGAGCTTTAAAACATAAAAACAGAAAATTATATCTACAAAACCATTCAATATATATATGAAATATGTAAAATAGGACATTATATACATAAGACATGGAGATAGTAAAAATGTAATGCTTTTAGAATGTGTTTGAACTCAAGTGACTATCAAGTTAATATAGACTGCTATACCCATAAAATGTTACATATGAACCTCATGGTAACCACAAATCAAAAACCTATATTAGATATGCAAAAAAATAAATAGAAAGTAAACCAAGTATAACAGTAAAAAAAAGCTATCAAACAAGACAAGAGAGCAAGAGAAGAAAGGGACAGAGAAGAACTACAAAAACAACTAGAAAACAATTAATGAAATGGCAATAGTACACACCTACCAATAATTATTTATTTTAATGTTTATTTATTTATTTTGAGAGAAAGAGGGGAAAGGACTGAAAGAGAGGGAGAGAGAGAACCCCAAGCAGGCTCCACACTGTCAGCACAGAGCCCAATGCAGGCCTCTATCCCATGAACTGTGAGATCATGACCTGAGCCGAAATCAAGTCAGACATTTAAGCAACTGAGCCACCCAGTCACCCTGCCAATAATTACTTTAAATGGTCTAAATGCGCCAATAAAAAGACATAGGATGACTATATGGATTAAAAAAACAAGGCCCTTCTATAAGCTCCTAAAGACACATACAGACTGAGAGTGAAGGATTGGAAAAACATATACCATGCAAATGGAAGCAAAAAACCACTCCAAAACCAACAACAACAACCAAAAAATGGAGGCAGCAATATTTAGATAAAAAGACTTTAATTTAAAACAAAGACTGCAATGAGAGGCAAAGAAAGGCACTACATAATGATAAAGGGAACATCCAAGAAGATGATTTAACAATTTTAAATATCTATGTACCCAAATTGGAGGACCCAAATACATAAAGCACATATTAACAAACATAAAGGGAAAAATTGATAATCAAATAATAGTAGAGGACTTGAACATCCCATTTATATCAATTGTATCACAGAAAGGAAATCTAAAGGAAATAATGACTTTGAATGACACAATAGATTGGATGGACCTAACAGATATATACATATTATTCCATCCCAAACAGCAGAATACAAGTTATTTTTAACTGTACATGGAATATTCTCCAAGATAGATCACATGTTAGGCCACAAAACAAATTTCAATAAATTTAAAAAGATTAAAATCATATCAACCATTTTTTCTGACCACAGTGTTATGAAAATTAAAATCAATTACAAGAAAATCTGGAAAGAACACAAATACATTAAGTCTAAACAACATGCTACCAACCAACCAATGAGTCAACCAAGAAATCAAAGAGGAAATAAAAAAATATATGGAGACAAATGAAAAACACACACACACATACACACAATAGTCCAAAATCTTTGAGACACAGCAAAAACAGCTCTAACAGTTCTAAGAGAGAAGTTTGTAGCAATACATGCCTCAATATAAGCCTCAAGAAACAAGAGAAACCTCAAACAACCTGGGAAATGATAAAAATTAGAGCAACATAGAGATAAAAAAATCCACACACAATAGAAAGATTGAAACCAGGAGCTGGTTTATCCTTTCTTTAAAACGATAAACAAAACTGGGGCACCTGGGTGGCTCAGTCAATTAAGCATCTGACTTTGGCTCAGATCATGATCTCACTGTGAGTTAGAGCCCGGCATCAGACTTTGTGCTGACAACTCAGAGCCTGGAGTCTGCTACAGATTCTGTGTATACCTCTCTCTGCCCCTCCCCCACTCGCATTGTCTGTCTGTTTGTCTCTCTCTCTCAAAAATACACATTAAAAAATAAAAGGATAAACAAAACTGATAAACCTTTAGCCAGATGCATCAAGGAATAAAGAAGGAAGACTCAAACAAAAGCAGAGATGAAGGAAAAATAACAACCAACACCACAGAAATACAAGAACTATAAGAGATTATGAAAAATATGCCAACAAATTGGACAACCTAGAAAAAAATGGCTAAATTCCTCGAAACATATTCCACCAAAGCTGATTTAGGAAGATAGAAAATTTGAAATGAATTGTTACTAGTAAAAGAATTGAAGTAGTAAGCAAAAACTTCCAACACACAAAAGTCCAAGACAAAATGGCTTCACAAGCAAATTCTACCAAACATTTGAAGAAGAGTTAAACCTTTTTTTAAATGATTCTAAAAAACAGAAGAGGAATGAAAATTCCAAATTCATTCTACAAGCAAGCATTACTCTGATACCAAAAGTAGACAAAGACATTACAAAAAAAAATGTATGGGCAAATATCTTTGATGAACAACACAGATGCAAAAATCCTCAACAAAATATTAACAAACTGCATTAAGCAACACACCAAAGGATCATTCACCATGATCATCCACCACCCCAAATTTATTCTCGGGAGGCAAGGATAGATCAATATTCGCAAATAAATCAATGAGATACATCACATTAACAGGAAAAAGGATAAAAACCATATGATCATCTTAATACATGCATTTGACAAAATATAACATCTGTTCCTGATAAAAAGTCTCAATAAAGTGAGTTTAGAGGAAACATACCTCAATATAATAAAGTTTGTATATTAAAAACCCACAGATAACATCATACTCAGTGGTGAAAATCTGAGAGCTTTTCCTAAAAGATCAGGAACAAGACAAGGATGTCCACTCTTGCCACTTTTATTCAACATAGTACTAGAAATCCTAGCTCCAGCATTCAGACAACAAAAAGAAATAAAAGGCATCCAAACTGGTAAGGGAGAAGTAAAGCTGTCACTATTTGCAGATGCCTTGAGACTATATACAGAAAACCCTAAAGACTCCACCAAAAACCTACCAGAATGGATAAATGAATTCAATAAAGTTGAAGGATACAAAACTAATATACAAAAATCTGTTGCATTTCTATAATAATGAAGTAGCAGAAAGAAAAATTTTAAGACAATCTTACAATTACACCAAAAAGAATAAAATACCTCGCAATAACCTGAACCAAGGTGATGAAAGACTTGTACTCTGAAAACTATAAAATGTGATGAAGGAAATTAAAGATAACACAAACTATGAAAAGATAGTCCATGCTCATGTATTGAAAGAATATCATTAAAATGTCCATACAACCCAAAGCAACCTACATATTTAATGCAATCACTATCAACGTACTAACAGCATTTTTCACAAAAGTAGAACAATCCTAAAAGCTGTATGGAACCACAAAAGACCCCAAATAACCAAAGCAATCTTGAGAAAGAACAAATCTGGAATTATCTCAATTCCAGATTACAAGATATATGACAAAGCTGTAATAATCAAAGTAGTATGGTACTGGCAAAAACAAACAAGCAAAACAACAACAGACACATAGTCCAGTGGAACAGAATAGAATGCCCAGAAATAAACTCATCCTTATATGGTCAATTAGCCTACAACAAAGGAGGCAAAAATATGCAATGGGGAAAAGCCAGTCTTTTCAAAAGTGGTGTTATGAAAACGGGACAGCTACATGTAAAAGAGTAAAATTGGACCACTTTCTTACACCATACACAGAAATAAACTCAGGTTAAAAACCCAAATGTGAAAGCTGGAGTCTTAAAACTCCTAGAAGAAAAGATAGACATCAAGGATAGACAGACATCTGCTATAGAAACATTTTTCTATATGTATCTCCTCTAGCAAGGGAAATAAAAACAAAAATAAACCATTGGGAGTACACCCAAATGAAAAGCTTTTGCATGGTAATGTAAATCATCAACAAAGTGAAAAAGGCAACTTAATGGGAGAAGATATTTGCAAATGATATATCTGATAAAAGGTTAATATGCAAAATATTTAAATAACTTACACAAGTTAACCCCATAAAACCAAATAATCTGATTAAAAAATGGACAGAGGACTTCAACAGACCTTTTTCCAAAGAAGACATACAGATGGCCAATAGACACAGAATAAGATGCCCAACATCACAAATCATCAGGGAAATGCAAATCAAAACCACAATGAGAGGTCACCTTACACCTGTCAGAATGGCTAGAATCAAAAAAGACAAGAAATACAAAGTATTGGCAAGGATGTGGTGGAAAAGAGACCCCAGTGCACTGTTGGTAAGAATATAAATTGGTGCAGCCACCATGAAAACAGTGTGGAGGTTTCTCAAAAAATTAAAAATAGAAATACCATGTGATCTAGTAGTCCCACTACTGGGTTTTTACCCAAATAAAACAAAAACACTAATTTTAAAAGACATATGCACCCCCTATCACAGCATTATTTACAATAACCAAGATATAGAAGTAACTTAAATGACCATTGATAGATGAAGAAGACGTGCCACACACACACACACACACACACACACACACTGAAATATTACTTAGCCATAAAAACTAATGAGATATTGCCACTTGTGGCAACGTAAATGGGACTGGAGGGTATGATGCTGAGTGAAATAATTCAGACAGACAAATACCATATGATTTCACTTATATGTGGGATCTAACAAACAAAATAAGTGAACAAAGAAAGAAAAAATTCTAGATTCATAAATACAGAGAACAATCTGGTGGTTGCCTGAGGGGCAACAGTGGCTGGGGGATGGAATAAAGGGGATTAAAAGCTATAAATTTCCAGTTATAAAATAAATAAGTCACAAGATTAAAAGTACAATATAGGGAACATAGTAATACTGTAATAATGTTGTAATGCAACAGATGGTGATTACATTTGTTGTGAGCACTGAACAATGTATAGAATTGTTGAATCAATATCTCATACCCCTAAAACTAATATAACATTGTCTGTTAAATATAATTCAATTAAAAAAGAAAAAAGATAGGGAAAATCAGTTTCATGTCTATCATCATTTAGAATGAAAATGTGTAACAAGAAGACAGTATTCATCAATCGCATCTACTTTTACTATGTAAAGGAGTTGAAAGCAACTCCAAGAGCAATATTTCATATTTGTTTCCATTGCCTACAACATGAGAAAGAAAAGAAAGTAAAAGAAGGCCTCCATCTCCTCTGCTTTTGAGATCCTGCTCTCCTGTATTGTTGTTGCAGTAGTCCAATAACACTTTAATCATGTGCCATTTTCCATTAGTCCATAGCTAGCAGATGGCCATATGGTATGTTGTACAAATTTTCATAACGATTGTTTTTGCTTAGGTTAACAGAAAAAATGTGATCCATTTTATGTGTCCTGAGTCTCCAAATGCATCTTTCCAAACATCAGGTGTTGCCTTAAAAATGTGTTACAATTTTCTACGTCTCCTAAAGTCTCCTGGTTTTGTTTTCATTATTGAACTAATTACATTTCTACAATTCTAGCATAACAATATTCCACATAAAGAATATTTACCATCTAACATACACTAATGTCAATTATCTATGATAACTTCCTGTATTTTCATTGTAATGAATAGAGTATAAAAATAGTGTTAATCTGTAAATGAATAACTTACTTGCTTTGTGTCAGATCAACTACAATGAGATCTTTCTCCAGAAGTACTACAACAGCATAAGGTTCTTGAAATTCTACAAAAATAAAAAGTGGAAGTTTTCATGTTTCATATTTTATAAAATAATCAAACTTTCATTTCCTTTGTCTCCTTACAAATGTTATTTAAATGATTTCAGAAGACCAAAATATGAGCCACAGTAAAAAGTAACAAAACATTTTTAATTAAAAAATATTGTTGTTTTTCTCAGACTTAATGTTTAAGATCATTACAGGGAATGTGAAAGTGAGAAGTTGCATAGAGTTAAATATTTCTCAATAATAATGAGGTGGTGATAGATTATTGGAAAAGAGTCTGTCATCTCTGTCTCACAAACATTTATCTTATTCTTCCATAACTTTCCATTTTAGATCTGATTTCATGCATACAAGGAGATGTTGTAAGAAAATAGTTCTGCCCTCCTGGGCTATGACACATTTCACCTCCCTGTGAAAGCAACACTCCTTATACTAAAAAATTTAATTTCTATTCAATATGCTTTAACAGGCACTTAAAGATTGCCTACTATGTGCCTAAGAGTATATACCTCAAAAAGGCAGAGAGTCTGAGGACAATCTGTGATTTTAAATTCCTAAACTTTAACCCCTCCCTCCTTTCAATAGGTTCCAGCAACTATTCTCAGAATAAAGGATATATGGAGAATAAAATTGACAAGGTCCTTATTCTCATGGAGTTTACATTCTAGGGATGTATACAAACAATGAAGAAGTAAATGAACAGATTCAGAAAGTAATGTGAGCCATTAGAAAAAAATCAAGGCTTATGGCATAAGAAATGACTTTTAGGTCAGGCAGAGTAACACAAATACCATATGATTTCACTTATATGTGGAATTAAGAAAAAAAACAGATGAACATATGGGAAGGGGGAAAGAAAACAAAATGAGGGAGAGAAAGAAACAAACCATAAGAGACTCATTATGACAGAGAACAAACTGAGGGTTGATTGAGGAAGGTGAGTGGGGGATGGGCTGAGTGATGGGTATTAAGAAGGGCACTTGTTATGATGAGCCCTGAGTATTATATATAAGTGATGAATCACTAAATTCTACACCTGAAACCAATATTACACTATATGTTGACTAACAGGAATTTAAGTAAAAATTTGAAAAAGACAAAAAAAGAAATGATTTATGGTTGGTGGGAGAGCACTAATTTAGTTACTGTGGTAAGGAAAGGCATTGTTTTCCATTTATAATACAGACTAATAAAGAAAAGGTACAATTAAAGTGTTCTCAATTTAAGAAGTAAATATTTACAAAAACATCTTCCATACATATTTGATTCTCAGTAGCTAGAACAGGTGTTATATTACTATTTTTCATTTCATCAACAAAATTAAAGTCTAAAGAGGTTATGAGATTGGTGCAAATTTACAAAGCTAGTTAATTGAAAAAGCTGAAACTTTAACCCAGGCCTTCTGATTCTAAATTCTAATTCTAAATTCTGATTCTAAGTTTTCATTATACCAGCAGTTTCTACTAGCTACTTTAACAGGTATTTAATCCTAAACTCAACAATCACTTGGCAAGAATTTTATTCAGAGAATTCAAGTCTTAGTTGGAAAACCAGAAGAGATGGCCTTCACAGTCTTGAGAAGCTATAGAACCTATTTATATTTA
Source organism: Prionailurus viverrinus (assembly GCF_022837055.1). Taxonomy (NCBI): domain Eukaryota; kingdom Metazoa; phylum Chordata; class Mammalia; order Carnivora; family Felidae; genus Prionailurus; species Prionailurus viverrinus. Next base: position 92,646,211 of record NC_062569.1, read on the forward strand.
TAAGTCACATGCTATGAGAGAAAAACTAGAAACAAAACCCCCAAAACCGAGGAGTTTGGGTGGATGCAGTCTTCATACTGTTTGCTATTCAAACTGTTCTCAAACTGAGGCTTCCTCTGCTTCTCCCTTATCTCTTAGAGCTGTTTTAAATTTTCAACATTATTTTAATTCTTCTGAACCTAGGGTTTTTATGGTTTTTTGTTTGTTTTTGTTTTTCAGTTGAAGGAACACTGGAGTTCTATACTACTACTTTCTTCTTTGTCTTCTCTTTAGGACAACCATTGGTTGGGAAGCAATTGCTACAAAAATAAAATAGCTGAGACACTGGCATGAATGAGAAAAATTCAAAAATTTTTTTCAGTGGTTATATCTGCTTTATCATTTGAGATAGGTATGTTTCAGGTTATTATTGTTTCTTTTAAAATAATAAAAACTGGTAGCAAAAGTTTCACCTTTGTAGAAGTACTTGGTGAACTGTGGTAACTGCTGAATAAAAAGATTTCCTTAGGAGTCAGTTTAGGTTCAGTTATGTGTCTATTATTTTTTAACAGTTTGATCTTAGACAAATTCATTAACTTATTAGCTCAATTAAATTAATTCAATTTCTTTACCCATTGATATGGCAAAATAATAATAACTTCCTTAGACTGTTACGGAGATTAGGTGTATGTGAAGATGCAAAGCCTGGCACATAGTATGTGCTCAATAGATAACGATCATATCATTTTCTCCATTAGATTGGTTTATTTTTGAGCAGTCTTTTAACCCTAGTCCCCAACAAGGTGAAAGGCTCTATCATAATTACTACTTCTCTGAAGAGAAATGCATTATTTATGACACTTATAGAGGACCAGATACAGTTAAATGTAAATGTGAAACTGACGAATTCCGAGTATAGTTGGTTAGTTACTCTGGGCAATACCCCCTGAGATAAGAGGCATTTGTGTTCTTTGAAAAATAAGTTGAATTGACAAATGTCAAAATGATTTATCAACATTAAAAACTGTTAATAAATTTATTTTAACAAATGCATAAGATTTATCATTATGGCTGTAAAGAAGATTGAAGTTCCATATTTGCTCATATGGAGTTATAATCAAAATACATTGTTAAGTGAAAAAAAAGTATGATACAGAATAGTACATAGAGTATGTTGTCATTTGTACAAAAAAGAGATAATGTAGACATAGATAAGTATACATACGCATATGCATAAACTTTTTGGGAGAATACATAAGAAATGTGGAAATAGTTGCCTCTTGAAGGGCAATGAGTAAAATTTTTATTATATACTAATGTGTACTGTAGGGTCTTTTCTGTCATTTTCATGTACTATTGTTTTAACCAGAAATAGTTATTCTCTTAGCCCCTGACAAAAATTCCATCCTCATTATCACTACTCTGAAAAACAAACACATATATGTGGCTTGGAAGTGATAATACATAGTTACGATATATTTATAACTTACTTAACATCATTATAGATTATCCTAACATCTCTACTAATGTGCATAAATTTGTACAAACACACACGTAAAATGTGTGGTTTGCATAGATCAAACACTATCAGTCTGTGTTACTGGCATACATTTTTCTCTAAGGTCTTTAACAGGATGCATTTTCCTAAATTCAGCTTTTGGTCTTCTATTTGTTCTTTCTCCCTTTGTTCCTTTATCTTTCATTCTCAGAACTCCAAATAACATCTATATTCTGATAATTCATAAATAAATATTAAAGACCTTTTGCCTCTCTTTTTTTGCTCTCTAAGCAATTTCTCTTTCCAAAAACAGTTATTGCATATGAAACCATTATTCTTAAAATATGTTATCTTTGACTCCTCTATCATGTCATTCTCTAACTAATTGGTGCCCAAATTCAGTGAGTTTCCTGTTTCCATTCTTATAGGTAGCAGTGTATTAGATCTTGATCATTTTAATGAACATTTGGACAAATGCCACCCAGCTGTAATCTGGAAATTTAAGATTTCAGTTTTTCTTCAGACCCACACACTCTTTTCTGGCAAATTTTACTAAAAACATTGCTTTCTTTCATGTTAATATTTTCTCAAAATTCCTCTGTTGCTCTCTATCTCCAAATACCTCTAAAAGGCTTTCAATTTTTTCTCTTAAGTTGATGTCACCCTCGCAAACCTTACAAGTTCTAAAACCTTTACTTAATATCCTCTTCAAGTGCCAGGTCCTTCTTCAAAGCCTATCTAAATCCTCTTTCCATGCAGCTTTGCATGAAAATTTGTCATCGATTCTGACTAGCCTACAAATTAGTACATTACTAAAACCCATATAATTCAGCACTTAAGTGTTACATTTTTACTTAAGTCACAATTATCTCCCGCATCCAACCAGATTTTATGTGATTTAACATCAGAGATCAGTTTCATACTTCATCTATATTCTCAATAAGTCCTGACAGTACTGAGGCCACAGAAGCATCCAATAAATAATTGTTGATTAATTAACACAAGTAACTTGTTTGTCCCAGAAACCCTGGAAATAAAATGCCACACTGATATCTCATATCAATCTATCCCATCTTTAAATATGAAACTAAAAATTTTAAGCAAATTAAGTTATAATAAAACAATTTATAGATATTCATAGTTACAAAGTATGCTCATTTTGGCCTTCCAATAATCATGTGGAGTCAATATTATTATTCTCTTTCTAAAAATGATAAGCCTAACTCATAAATTAAAATGACTTACCCAAGTTCACCTAGCTAGTGACTGACAGGGCTAAATCATAAAGCCAAATACTGTGTCTCCAAGTCTAGAGTTCCTTCTTTTGTATGTTCCCTCTTAAAAAATTGTAGTTATATATATGCATATGCATATGTACTGTGTTGTTTTAATCATAAATTCATATTTTACTTTTTATGTTTCATCAATTTTTAGATTTTATTATTAAAATATTTCATTATTAGGTTTAATTATACAGTTTGTACATAAGTTGTTTTTATGTCTAAAGAAAGTCTTTATATTCAGGATGCATCTCTTCTCCCAAAGGCCCTTCTAATTATTCTCAAAATTGAAATAAATCACTAACCACACATCAGCAATCCTAGAGTAATCAGAGGTGCTGCAGTTGCATCTGAAGCAAAGCCAGATGTGAAACAGATGCAGTACCACCAGAGTTACAGATCACTGATATCAGGTAAGTGCTTTAACTTTGATTAGCACTGGAATGGATGGGTGGAGCTGGTCTAGGAGAGGCTATTAGGAGACCTCAGTTTCCCCAAGTGATTTCACCCTGGACCCCTATCGGACCCTCCCAGCTCAGCTTCCACCATCCTTATCAAAGTTTAAAGCACTTACCTGATATAAGAACCTGAAACTCCAGCACTGCTGTACTACATCTGTCTTACTTCCAGTTTGTCAAGTAGGTACAGTTGCAGAACCTGCTCCAGCACCTGTAGCTCAGTGTTGTGCCACAGTAGATGTCAGCTGCCGAAACTAAAAATATTTAAGCTTAATTTTATTAGGACCTTATTTCAAAAATGATTTTCAACATTAATAGTTTCATTTTTGTTACTTACCATTTGGATAGGGCGTTTCACATAAAGTAAGGAATTCAACAATAGGATGATCCATTTCAAGCACTGTAATTGCTTTTCCATGCATGATGGTTAAACTTGGTCTTCTGCAAGCTTTGTCATAGGACAATCCACCAGAAAATATTATGAATGGTTCACTACATAGAAAAAAAAAGTTAATGAGATTGAGAAGTCCTTTAAAATAATACGATTATCACAGGCTGAGCTAATGAACAAGTTTGGTGGGGATTATACAGGATGTAATTTGACAGGGAGAAAACACCTTTCCTGGCCCAAAATACCTCAACTAAATGACTTACTATTATACCATATCCCTTTTTCTGGAGGTGAATTCTTACCATTAAAATTACTAATGAATCAGTCTAAAGGTGATGAGGTGGGCTGGGGAAAAGACAGGATGGCTGAAGGGAGGTAGAAGTACTCATTGACTGAAAAGGACATCTTCACATGTATTAGTTGATTCCCAAAATTCTGTATCACTACCATTAGAATATTGATGTATGTTAGTTTATCATATTAAACAGTTGGCATGTGGGGTCCAAAATTCCTAAGGGACAAGAGAGGCAAGTTTCAATATAAAATGAAATGCAAAAGTAGCAATCCCACAGTGGTAGAAGGTACAAAAATTCTATGTAATGGATTCTTTGTGGGAAAAGAGTTATGATAAAAAGATGGAAAAAACAAAACAAAAAAATGTGATCTTCTCAATTTTACCTTGGGTCAGCCAGTTCTATTTAGCTAGTGAAACTAACATCAAAATTTTAGGGCATGGCTGAGATGACTATAAAATATTACAGGTTTCAGAAAGTTATGAAATAGTGTCATAATTTTTCACTTTTCTCAAAGTAATATCTATATTTCTAGTTTATATATAAAAATAAAATATGTTAATGAAGTATTTTCAATAAGTAAATACTAATAGAAAATATTCTTCTCCAAAACAATTTTTAAAAAGAACTAGACACTAATTTTACCAAATTCTTTGAGAACATATGCTTCACTAAATAATTCACTTCCATTTATTCACCAAAGTATCAACTAGTTTCTAGAAATCACTCCATAAATTTCCCTTTCTCTTTCATTTTGTACTGTATACATAGTATCAAACATTACCAATGGAACATTTGCTAATCTTATGCTGGCTCTATAACAACAACAAAAAGAGCTTTTAAAAAGGTTTCAATTAATACTTACATATTAACTGTTTATACTAATTTTTATTTATAATTCTGTCTTGATGTTTTAACATAAATATTTAAGTTGTAAGCTAAACAAGAAACAGTGCTCTTATTTTTTATTTAAATTTTTTCAATGTTTACTTATTTTCGAGAGAGAGAAACAGAATACGAGTGAAGGAGGGACAGAGAGAGAAAGGAAAACACAGAATCTGAAACATGCTCCAGGCTCCAAGCTGTTAGCACAGAGCCCTATGCGGGACTTGAACTCCGGAACAGCGAGATCATGACCTGAGCCACAGTCGGACACTTAAATGACTGAGCCATCCAGGCACCCCTCTAATTTATTCTTCTTGAGTCTTATATCAGTTGATGTGAGTTAGTCTTACCTCAGTAATCTGGCATATTAAATTACCAACCTAGCAATGGCAGTATTAAGCAGCAAGTTTTTTCCTATAAAATAAATGCTTAATTATTAAGATTTCTCTCCAGATTTAAAAAATCACTTCTAATGAAATGAGTATGTGTTTTTGCACCTTTTTGTGTTGCTTTGTTGTATAACAAATATCATGACTTGGAGAACATATTATCTTTTCATATGTATTGAGCTTAACTGCTCCAAATATTAATAACGCCATAAACATCGATTTTTTTCCATATAAAAGTATAAACTCTCATCTCCTAGTACTAATCCAAATAAAGGTTAAGAAGCAATTTACTCTCCCTTTTTTGGTAAGCACATTGGAAAATATGTCCTTTCTAATATTGGAAGAAAGCAAAACCTTTTCTGCTCTTATTATGACTCTGCATCAGAAAACATTGGGTCTAAAGTTAATTGCTGATATATATGCACTTCTCTATAAAAAGTTATTTCCTCAGGACAATGCTCAGGAAACCACTCATAAATAATTGCACTAGATACTTTATTATCACATTAAATTCTCATAAGTAGAATCCTCATTTCATTAATGAGGTTAATACTAAGCAACTAAGCAAGAAAAAACCCAAAAGAAAATGGAGATCTGTAAGATTTCAAAACCTATTCTCCTAAACAATGATCTATACTGTCTATAGCTGATAAGGAGTCTGGGATTAATGCAGGTGAACTTGTTCAGAGTCAAGCAGCTATGAAGAGGCAGGATAAGGATTTAAATTCAGACTCCAAAGTCCATGTTTTTCACTTCTAATGTTTCTAAAACTGTGGACATAACTTCATAAATGTTCTGGAAAAAGTTTTTAATTTAATAATTTGACAAACACTTGCAAACTACATCTCCCTTTTGAAATTTTATAATTCGGGCCATATAGTAAAGATTCTAAGAAACTGTGTAGTAAAGAATTCAATTTACTTCTATATAATGCAGCATTTCTCAGATCTCTCAAATGAATTTGATTACAGATTCCTATTTTTTCATGAATAGTTAGTGATCAAAGGGACACAATTTGGTAAATGCTATATCACAGTAAACTTCCTCCTTTATTACTTAATACAAGTGTTTCTTGGTATACTGACCAGATGGATTATTACAAAATAAACAGCTATATAATTAACAGTGTCTTTATACACAAAGACAACATTAATACAAATTAAAATTTTTGACAACTTGGATAAATTCCAAAGGCATTATGTTGAGTGAAAGAAACTAGGATTAAAAGGTTATGTAATACATAAATGCATTTATATGACATCTCAAAAAGGCAAAACTATAGTCATGGAGAACAGATTACTGGTTGTTATGGGTTAGGAGGAAAGAAAAGTGTGGCTATTAGGAATAGCATGAGAGAATTTTAGGGGTATGGAAATGTTCTGTATTCTTATCATGATGGTGATTTTCAGGCATCTATACATGTGTTAAAATCCATAGTACTGATTCCAAAAGAAAAAAGTCTATTTTACTGCACAATTTGTAAAATAAATATAATATAAAAAAGCATTAAAATTTTGTCTCAATGAAGATAAACAATAACTTGTGCAACATAACACATATTAAAATAACATTTGTTGAATATGTATAATGTTCCAGGTGTTGTATGAAGAACTTTACTTGCTGTATTGTATTAAATCTTTATGATACCCCAATGAAAAAACTATTATTCTCATTTAACAGATGGATATACTGAGGCTTAGAGAACTTTACACATGAAGTCCATCAGTAGGTGGCCATGATAAAAAGGGATCAAAAGACTAGCAGAAAGTAATTTTTATTAACTGCAGAGAATTTGATAATGCTAGTGGTAGCAGGTAGAAAGATCATTATTCCTTTTTTAGAAGAGGATCCATTTAGTAAGCCTAGAGACCATCAGGGTTGGGGTACCAGTAAGCAAATTATTGACTGGGACCAGTGATTCCTAAGCATAATGGTTGTTCATCCTAGAAATGTAAATAAAGCCAGTTTGTGAATGGCTGATCTAAGATAAATTAAGCAGAAAACAAACCCCTTACATCTGGTACCTATGCAATCCTTTAAGAGGCCCTATTGCTGCAACATATTTGATAGAGTCTTCTTAACGTTCTTGCTCCTGCCACAGCCATCCCAATTTTTGACTTCACAAAGTTTTTACTGCATACTGGGTGGAGCAGAAATATAGCTATGTATTTTCATTTCCAGACTGTGGCCCATTTTGCCATAATACCTTTAAGCATTCTTAACTTCAGTGCTCCTCTGCTTTTTAGTCGTCTTGTGTTCTGAACGGTGGAACCACTGCTTTTAGAGGTGGCTTTTTTTTAATATTGTAATAATCACAACAAACACACAATGTACTAAGTAAAGTACACAGTAAGTGGGATGGCAGTAATTATTATCTACAATATAGAATTACTTCACATTAGAATCTGAATTATTTATACACAAAGTCGGATTACCAATTACTAGAATATATCATTAGGATCAGTGGAATAATTTTAATAATGTGAAATATCATGGCTTTGATGATGAGAATCATGATAACTTCTTTCTATCAGGAAATCCATTATGTGCCAGTCATCAAACTTATGACAGTACAAACTTTATGCATAATTTCATTTATTCCTCACAAACATCACAATGAGATAGGTATAATTGATGAGGCAATTAAAGTTTAAAAGAGTTAAATTTCAAGGCCACATAGCTGTCTTACTCCATTTGGCAAGGATCTTTCTTTTTTTTTTTTTACTTCTTTTTTGCTTTTTGGTTTTTTTTTTCTTTTTTGAGAGACAGAGTGCAAGTGGAGAAGAGGAAGAGAGGGAGAAACAGAATCCCAAGCAGGCTTTGCGCTGTCAGCACAGAGCTCGATGCAGGGCTCAAACTCACAAACCATGAGATCAAGAGTCAGATGCTTAACCGACTAAGCCACCCAGGTGCCCCCCCCCCCCTTTTTTTTTTCGTTTTTAGGTTTTCTTTTCTTTCTTTATTTATTTCTTTTTTTGAGAGAGAGAGAGAGAGTATATGGCAAGGATCTTAATAAGTATCTTACACTTGTCTTGAAATCCTCATTCCTAAAGTATCTTCTCTTCTTGTTCACCCTTTCCTCTATTTGTGTGCCACCATCCTATCATCACTTAAGCCCCATCTCACGTATTTCTTTTCCCAAGAAGAATTTTACTGATGTGTCTTCACTGTGCTCTTCCCCTCTCTAGGCTGGGTTTAGATGTCCTTTTGTTGTGCTGTCATAAATGTACCTCGCATGTTACATGTAAACCACGAGTTTATGGCCTTACTTCCTCTACTAGACCATAATAGATTCAAAAGCAGGCAGTATTCTCTTTCATTTTAGTACACTAAACAAGTTGCACAGTGTGTAGTATGTAGTAATAACTAATATATATATTTAATAATAATATATGCATATATATGCAATATATATCAACATATAGTATATACATGTTTCCATATATAATATGTGCATATGTTTCCATACACATAATACCTATGTAAAATGTTTCCATCCCTAATAATTAAATTTAAAATGTTTTAAGACTTTAATTATAAGAGTACAAAACTGTGGTCATTTTTACTACTTAAGCATAGTAACATTTGGCTGGACTAAAGAAGTACTAATCTATCTTATGTGTGGGGAGGTACATAAACTGTCATAAAAATATACTCATTAAAAACATATCTATCTATATAAACATATACGCCATATATGTTTATATATATAAACTCACTAATTAAAAATGGCCATAATTTTATACTATTAATTCTTTCAAAGAGCAGGTATAATCAAACATTAAATGTGATGAAAATTGAGGAGGGCACCTGTTGGGATGAGCACTGGGTGTGGTATGGAAACCAATTTGACAATAAATTTCATATTAAAAAAAAAAAAGAAGGGGCGCCTGGGTGGCTCAATCTGTTAAGCATCTGACTTCGGCTCAGGTCATGATCTCATGGCTTGTGAGTTCGAGCCCTGCGTCCAGCTCTGTGCTGAGAACTCAGAGCCTGGAGCCTCTTCAGATTCTGTGTCTTTCTCTCTCTCTCTCCCTCTCTTTCTTTCTTTCTTTCTCTCTCTCTCTCTCTCTCTCTCTCTCTCTCTCTCTGCCCCTGCCCGCTTACACTCTGTCTCTCTCTGTCTCTCAAAAATAAATAAACATTTAAAAAAAATTTAAGGGGTGCCTGGATGGCTCAGTCAGTTGGTTGTCTGACTTCAGCTCAGGTCATGATCTCCAGGTCTGTGAGTTCGAGCTCCGCGTTGGGCCCTGTGCTGACAGCTCAGAGCCTGGAGCCTGCTTCGGATTCTGTGTCTCCCTCTCTTTCTGCCCCTCCCCTGCTAATGCTCTCTCTCTGTCTCAAAAGTAAATAAAAACATTAAAAAAATTTTTTTAAATCAAAAATAAATAAAAATAAACATTAAATAAATTAAATAAAATTAAGGTTTAGGCATAATTCTGAATGAGAATATTACCACTAATAATTACTGGAAGTAAAAAGAACACTGTTGATTTATAGGATAAGACTGCTATGTACACATGATAAAACTTTATTATATACTATTATTCAATTTTTTGTCTTAAAATTTAGTACTATTTTAATATGTTAATATCTAATATACATCAGTGATTATCTTTCCATCTAACTATAATCTTTCTAATTTCAGCATGTAAAATCCTAAAGTACAGAGACTTGGTTATGTATTTAATTCTATCATGTAAAATGCTAATAGGTATGTTTCTGCTGAATAACATTGAATGGTTGCTACTTGTAATGTGTATGGCCCAAAGGTCCTACTTTGTTAAAATTAATTTGCATAATATTCATCTGAATATTCATAGAAAGTTAAAATAATTGGCAGTTGCTATTTGTAATATTCATAATAACATCATAGATATTCCTATTAAACAATAAGAATCATTATCATCAATGATGAGGATATAGCCCATTAATATACTTACATAATTACGTAAAACTTTAAATAATATATAAACATTAAATGTTATTTGCCTTTCCTGTCTCTGTTTTTATATAATCTCCTATATTCCCCAAAGTAAAAAATGCATACCTGTTTCTACAGGTCTTGTATTCTACTTTAAGAATTGGCTTACAAGACTCAGATTTTCTTCCTTCTCTTTGACTTTTTCCTAAAGAAAGAAAAAGGATTTTGTTAAATCATATTTAAATTTTACTCATCCATGATAATTTCAAAAGTTTGACTAAAAGAATATAAAGAAAAGGGATAATTTTGTGTTTTGCATAGGATAAACACAGTTCTATGAATCCAAACATATGTGTTGAATTTGTAAACAATTTGTTAAATTCTAATAAAGTTATTTGTAAATTTGTATCTGTATTGTTTTGTATTCTCCATGTATAAATCTAGTCTGTATAGTTATTTTAATTAACTTTTAAAATAAACAACTTTAAAATTGAAGACATATACACGTACATACTCTTCTGCATAACGAAATGTATTATTATGAAAATCCATACTTTCACATGCAGAAAGATTTGCCATTTAAAACTTATGATAGACTATCAAAATAATTGTATTTTTGTCAAAATTCATGTAAAGGAAAGTCCAATACACAAAGAACACAGATGGCACATTTCAATGATATACTATATTTGCATAAAAATAGTGTCTTGTAGGGAAAGGTTTATGTTGTTTAGACTCCATGGATTTTGCAAAATGATCAAAAAGAGTAGGAAATGGACATAAAGCTACTTCTACATATAGCATCTTTCTAGTTATGCTTTTGCTTATAATTCTGTCTCATTTTGATAAAATTGATGATTTTGAAGTATGTTTCTTTTTTATTTTAATAAGCACTCTTATTTATTCTTGTATTGCTACAACTGTTTATAGACACAGATACCTATTATGTAGAGAGATGTTTATGTGCATTTAAGTTTAAATTTTCAGGATAGCTTCAGAATGACACAGTCATAATCTAAATAGGATGTCAACATAGTTTTATTTAATTTGTTTAAAGGGCAGGGTATCAGCATACAACATACCTTATCTGCTCTATGGCATGCTTTCTAAATTTGCCTTCTCTTTCTTTTACCCTACCTCAACTAAAGAAGCAACCAATAATAAAATATTGGTCATGGGGCATTTGGGTGGCTCAGTTGGTTAAGCATCAACTTCAGCTCAGGTCATGATCTCACAGCTCATGAGTTTGAGCCCCACATCAGGCTCTGTGCTGATGGTTCAGAGCATGGACCTGCTTCAAATTCCGCATCTCCCTCTCTCTCTGCCCCTCCCCTGTTGTGCTCTGTCTCTCTCTCTCTCTCCCCCAAAATAAGCAAACATTAATTTTTTTTAAATATTGGTCATAATCATTCACATTATAAAAAATATTTTAAAGTATCTGTATTATATATAAAAAAGAATTGCTGACATGATACGTAGGTCATGATGCCTTAAAAATAGAGAACTTTGGCTCAGGGACTCACTCTGAACAGTAGTCTTAGCGGGGAGGAACAGCTGGTTGGTGATTACTGGTTTGGGTAACGTGGGAATAGAGAAAACTGAAAGAAATAACACTATAAGGAAAGAGACCCATTCTCCTCAGTTGATATCTTTTTCCTCCATTGCTTGTCTAATAATTGCCAATCCATTAATTAAATCAAAACCGTATATTTGCAGTTGTTTATATATACACGTATATAGGTATGTGTGTGTATATGTGTGTGTGTATGTGTACACACATACACACACACATATACATAATGGAAACAATTACTGTTTTTCAATCAATATACATCAGTATCATACACAGATTTCAGTAAAAAAGAACAGTATCTTAATTAATTATTTACTTCAATTTCTAACTCCAATAATTAATTTTTGGCTGAAGGTTTTCAACTTTGATTATATTCATTGCCTGTCAGTAATTGAAATATGCTTATATGTAATGTAAAAAATTGTCATAAAAATTATATTTATTGCTACTCTTTATGTTCAAAGTACTATACTAAATGGCAGGATAAAAAGGAATAACCATCAAGATGCTTAAAATTTACTAGCTTAAGCAAAACAAATATAAAACTGACAATATGAGGTACCATAAATAAATGAGTAATAGACATGAAGTGTTGAGAATAGTAGGAGTACATGAAGCAGTAGTTAAGAATATTATGGCTTCACTTTATGACAGAGAATTTCCAGATGACTTTCTAGAAGCTAGATTAAGCATTATAAATAGGACTTGGGAGTCCCAGTCCAAGATGGTGACATAGGAAGACCCTGAACACACCCCCCACAGACATACCAAATCTACACCTACTTATAGAGCAATTCTTCCTGAAGAACTGAGGGCCAACTGAACAGCTTATGTACAACAAAAAATATACCACAAAAGAACAGCACAAGAGAGGGAAACACAAAGGGAACCTTCACCCCCAATGCTATGAACTACAGTGGGGAGGGGTAGGACTAAGGGACAGGAAGCAGACTCATCTGTCCTGGGGCATAGAAAAAAAGTTATGGTTTAAAAGGGCAACTAGAATATAATGGAACCAGCCCTAGAGCGCTGCCAAATGGGAGGAGGACCGAAACTGTCTTAGGGCTAGAGGGACTGGCAAGCTCCACTGTCTATGATAGCCCTCCACCTTGATAGTAAAGATGGGGGCAGGGTCCAGGTGCCATAGCTGGTCTGCCACCTCAGCAAAACCTGGGCCCCTAGCACATGCCAGCCCTTGATGACCTGGGACAAAGAAAAAAGCCACAATTTAAAAAAGCAACTAGCATATAGGGTACCTGGGTGGCTCAGTTGGCTAAGCGTCTGACTCCAGCTCAGGTCATGATCTCATGATTCATGGGTTCGAGCCCTGCATCGGGCTCTGTGCTGACAGCTTGGAGCCTGGAGCTTGCTTCGGATTCTGTGTCTTCCTCTCTCTCTGCCCTTCCCCCATTCTCTCTCTCTCTCTCTCTCTCTCTCCCTCTCCCTCTCTCTCTCTCAAAAATAAACATTTTTTTTTAAAGCAACTAGCATATAAAAGACTCCACCAAATGTCATGGAAGCTATTGAAACTCTCCAGGCAGACAAGCACCATGGTTTACATTCCCCTCTCCATCTTGAAAGCTTGCACAAGAGCAGAATCCAGGCACCCTAGCTAGCCTACTACCTCAATGACTCTGGGCCCCTAGCCCACACTAGCTCTAGCTATTCCACCAAGACAGCACCACTGTGGTGCACACTGGAATACTCCTTATCAGTGTTCACTACAGTTACAGCCCTTTTGCCAGAGTGATACACGGGCAAAGCACTCGAGAACACTCCAGGGCCAGGCAATGTTGACTCCAGACAATTCACCAGGCACCTCCTGCATGGAGCACCCTAGGACCACCATCCCTCCCTCTGCATAGCTCACACTCTTCCTCAGTTCCAGCCTCTCCACCAGGGCTCCCCCTGCATGGATCATTCTGGGATACCCCAACTTGCACCAACTTCAGCTTTAGCCATCCTTCCAGGGCACCCTCAGCACAGAATGCCCCAGGAGCCCCCTCCCCTCCATCTTGCACCCGCTTCAGTTTTAACTATCCTGCCTGGATTCTCTCTGTGTGGAGAGCCCCAGGACATCCCAGCTTGTATCCACTTCAGCTTCAGTCTTCCTGCCAGAGTATATAATGTGTAGGGTCCCAGGATACCCCCTTCCCCAACACAACTTATACCCACTTTAGCTTCAGCTGTTCTGACACAGCACTCTATGTGGAGAGTCCTAGGATCACCCTGGCCCCCACCCATTTCAGCTTCAGCTATCCACCAGAGAGATCCCAGCACAGAGTGCCCCGGGACCCAGGGTACACAATAGCCATAGCTCTGGCCAGCTAACCAAAGTCACCAGGCACTTAGTCTACACAGGGGATGGTAATACACAAGATCATTCCTTCAAGTTTAGAAGAAGTAGCTGTTTCACTTAACTCACAGATACAAAATTAAGCAAAATGAGGAGACAAAAGAATATGTTTCAAACAAAAGAGGAAAACAAAACTCAGAAAAAGAACTAAATGAAACAAAGATAAACAACCTACCTAACAAAGAGTTTAAAGTAATGGTCATAAAGATGCTCAATGAATAGGAGAGAAGAGTAGATGAACTCAGTGAGAATGTTAACACAAGTTTAAATATATAAGAAAAGCATCATCAGAGTTGAAGAATACCATAACTGAAATGAAAAAATCCACTAGAGGGAAGTAACAGTAGATTAGAAGGTGCAGAAGCAATCTGAAAGAAAGGGCAATGGAAAGCACCCAACCTGAACAGCAAAAAGAAAAAAGAATTGTAAAAAATGAGGATAGGTTAAAGGATACCTGGGACAACATCAAACAAACATTCTCATTATAGGCATCCCAGAAGGAGAAGAGAGAAAGGGGCACAAAACTTACTTGAAAAAAAATGATAGCTGAAAATTTTAATAACCTGGGGAAGGAAAAGACATCCAAGTTCAGAAAGCAGAGTTCCAAACAAGATTAATCTAAGAGGTCCACATCATGACACATAAAAATTAAAATGTCAAAGATTAAAAATAAAGGGAATTTTAAAAGCAGCAAAAGATAAAATTCTTTTAGAATGTATTCACACTTAAGTGACTATCAAATTAATATAGACTGCTATATACTTAGAATATTATATATGAAACTCATGGTAACAACAAACCAAACACCTATAATATATACACAAAAAATAAAGAGAAAGAAAACCAGTAATTACACTAAAGAAAGATGTCAATCACAAAGAAAGAGAGCAAGAGAAGAAAAAAGGAACACAGAACTACAAAAACAGCCAGAAAACAATGAACAAAATGGTAAGAGTACATACCTATTAGTAATTACTTTAAATATAAATGCTCTAATGCCCCCATCAAAAGACATAGGGTGGTGGAATAAATAAAAATACAAAATCAACCCATCTAAATGCTGCCTATGAAAGACTCACTTCAGACCTAAAGACACATACAGACTGAAAGTGAAAGGATGGAAAAAGATATTCCATGCAAATAAAAGCAAAAAAAAAAAAATGGGGCACAATATTTATATCAAACAAAATAGACTTTAAAGCAAAAATTGTAGTAAGAGACAAGAAGACACAATGATAAAGGGGTTAATCCAACAAGAGGATATAGCAGTTATAAATATCTATGCAGCCGACACTGGAGCACTCAAATAAATAAGGCAAATATTAACAGACATAAAGGGAGAAATTGGCAGTAATACAATAATAGTAAAGGTCTATAACACACGACTTACATAAATGGATAGATCAGGCAGAAAATCAATAAGGAAATGGAGTCTCTGAATAACTTAACAGAAATATATAGAACATCCCATCTAAAAACAATAGAATATACATTCTGTTCAAGTGTACAAGAAACATCTCCAGGACAGATCACATGTTAGGCCATAAGACAAGTCTCAATAAATTTAAAATCATATACAACATCTTTTCTGACCACAACAGGATGAAACTACAAAATTAACACAAGAAAAAATGTGGAAAAAGCACAAACAGATGGAGGCTAACCAACATGCTACTAAGAACCAGTGGGTCAATGAAGACATCAAATAGGAATTTTAAAAATACATGGAGAGGAATAAAAATAAAAACATAGTGGTCCACATCTTTGATGGAGTAAAATCAGCTCTAAGTGGAAAATTTAGAGCACTGTAGGCCTACCTCAAGCAACAAGAAAAATCTCAAATAAATAATCTAACCATACACCTAAAAGAACTAGAAAATAAAAACAAACAAAGCCCAAAGTGAGTAGAAGGAAAGATAACATCAGAAATAAATTAAATAAAGACTAAAAAATCAATAGAAAAATCAATGAAACCAAGAGTTGCTTATTTAAAAAGGTAAACAAAATTGATAAACTTTAGCCAGACTCATCAAAAACAAACAAACAAAAAAGAGAGTGGGCCCAAATAAACAAAATCAGAAATGAAGGAGGAAAAGTCAGTAACAGCTGACATTGAAGAAAAATACAAAGGATTATAAGAAACTACTACACAAATTATATGTCAACAAAGTGGACAACCTGGAAGAAATGAATAACTTCCTAGAAACATAGACACTTATAGAAATGAATCAGGAAGAAATATAAAATCTACAAAATCTAAACAGACCAATTAGTAGTAATGAAATTCAACAGAAAATCAAAAAACTTCCAACAAACAAAAGTCCACATCCAGATTGATTCACAGGTGAATTCTACCAAACATTTGAAGAAGAGTTAATATCTATTCTTCTCAAACTATTCCAAAAGATAGAAGAAAAGGGAAAGCTTCTAAATACACTCTATGAGGTCAGCAATACCCTGAAAACAAAACCAAAGACACTGTGAAAAAGAAAACTATAGGGCAAGAACCTTGATGAACACAAATACAAAACTTCTTTTTTTTTAATTTTTTAATGTTTATTTAGTTTTGAAAGAGAGAGAGAGAGAGAGACAGAGCATGAACAGGGGAGGGGCAGAGAGAGAGGGAGACACAGAATCCAAAGCAGGCTCCAGGCTCTGAGCTATCAGCACAGAGCCCAATGTGGGGCTCAAACTCACGAACTGTGAGATGGTGACCTGAACCAAAGTCAGACGCTCAAGTGATTGAGCCACCCATGTGCCCCAAGATACAAAACTTCTTAACAAAATATTAACAAGCTGCATTAGCAACACATTAAAAGGATCATTCACCATCATCAAGTAAAATTTATTCCAAGAAGAATGCAAGGATGGCTTAATATATACAAAACATTCAATGTGATACATCACATTAACAAAATGAAGGATAAAAGTGATAAGATCATATCAATATATGTACAAAAAGTATTTGATAAAATTCAACATCCATTCATGATGAAAACTCTTAACAAAATGAGTTTAGCGGGAACATACCTCAACATTATAAAAGTGATATATAACAAAACCCACAGGTAACATCATGCTCAATGGTGAAAAACAGAGCTTTTCCTCTCAGATCAGGACAAGGATGTCCAATCTCGCCACTTTTTAACATAGTACTGGGAGTCTTAGCTTCAGCAGTCAAACAAGAAGAAGAAAATTGTTAGCATAAATTAATTCAGTAATGTTGTGGGATACAAAATTAATATACAAATATCTGTTGCATTTGTATATACTAATAATGAAGTAACAGAAAGAAAAATTAAAAAAAAAAACAATCCCACTTACAATTGGACTGGAAAGTATGAAATGTCTAGGGATAAACATAACCAAGGAGGTGAAAGACTTATACTCTGAAAACTATAAAACAGTGATAAAAGAAATGAAAGATGACATAAATGGAAAAATAGCCCATGCTCATGTATTGAAAGAATATCATTAAAATATCCATACTACCCAAAGCAATCAACAAATTCAATGCAATCCCTATCAAAATGCCAATAGCATTTTTCACAAAACTAGAACAAATAATCCTAAAATTTGTATGGAATCACAGAAGACCCCAAATAGCCAAAGCAATCTTGAGAAAGAAGAACAAAGCTAGAGGTATCACAATTCCAGATTTCAAGATTTACTACAAAGCTGTAATAATCAAAACAGTATGGTACTCACAAAATAAAACACACACACACAAAAAAAACACACACCAAAAAACCCAACAACAAAAAAATAAAACAACACACATAGTCCAAGGAACAGAATAGAATGCCCAGAAACAAATCATGTTTATACAGTCAATCTATGACAAAGGAGGCAAAAATATCCAATGGGAAAATGACAATTCTCTTCAAAAAATGGTGTTAGGAAAACTGAACAGCTACATGCAAAAGAATAAAACTGTGCTACTTTCTTATACCATATACAAAAATAAACTGCAGATGGATTAAAGTCCTAAATGAAAGACCTAAAACCATAAAACTCCCACAAGAAAAGATAGGCAGTAATCTCTTTGACATTGGCCTTATCAATATTCTTCTAGGTACATCTCCTCAGGTAAGAGAAACAAAAGCAAAAATAAATTATTGGGACCACACCAAAATAAAAAGCTTTTGCACAGTGAAGGAAGTCATTAACAAAATGAAAAGGCAACTTACTTAATGGGAGAAAAATATTTTAAAATGATGTATCTGATAAAGGTTAATGTCCAAAATATATGAAGAAACTATACAACTCAACACCAAAAAAATAAATAAATAAAATAAAACCAATCTGATTAAAAAATATGCAGAGGACTTGAACAGACCTTTTTCCAAAGATGACATACAGATGGCCAACAGACATATGAAAAGATGCTCAACATCACTAATCATCAGGAAAATGCAAATCAAAACCACAATGAGAGGTCACCTTACACCTGTGAGAACAGCTAGAATCAAAAAGACTAGAAATAACAAGTGTTGGCAAGGATGTGGAGGAAAACAGACCCTACTGCACTGTTGGTGGGAATGTAAATTGGTGCTGTCACCATGGAAAACAGCATGGAGATTTCTCAAAAAATTAAAAATAGAAATACCATATGATCCAGTACTTCCACTACTGGGTTTTTAGCTCAACAAAACAAAACACTAATTTGAAAAGATATATGCACCTCTATGTTTATTGCAGTATTTACAGTAGCCAAAAATGGAAGTGTCTATCCATAGATGAATGGATAAAGAAGATTCAGTGTATGTATATATGGTCTACTATATAATGAACTATTACACCTCCATAATAATAATGAAAAAAGACACCCAATTTGTAAATGGGCAAAGGAACTGAATCAGTGTGTCACCAAGAAATATTAAAAATGACAATAAGCACATGAACAGATATTCAATATCTTTATTCATTAGGGAAATATTTAAAACCACAATGAGATATTATTGTATACCTACCAAGATGGCTATAATAAAGATAGATATTAACAAGTGTTGATAAAGATGTGGAAAAGTTGGAAACCTAATACATTGCTGGTAAGTATGTAAAAGTCTGAGGACTCTGGAATACAATTTGGCGGTTCCTTAAAATGTTAAATAGGAGTTGTCATTTGATCCAGTAATTCGATTCTTAGGTATATTCCAAAGAGAAATGAAAATATGTGTCCATATAAAAGTTGTACGTAAACATTCACAGAATTATTCAGATAGTCAAAATATGAAAACAACCCAAATGCCCATCATGTGATGAATAGATAAAAAAAAAAGTGGTATATCCATACAATGGAATATTATTCACCAATGAACAGAAATAAAATACTTAAATTTGCTATGACATGGATGAACCTTGAAAAAATTATGCTAAGTGAAAGAAACCAGTCATGAAAGACTACATTTAATCGGAGTTCATTTGCATGAAATGAAATGTAGTCAAGTCTACAGACAGAGGAACACCAGCAGTTGCCTAATGATGGAGGACTAGTGATAAGATGACTGTTAATGAGTATGGGATTTCTTTTGGGGATGACAAAAATGTTCTAAAATTAGATTGTGTTGATGGTTGCATAACTCTGAATAAATGAAAAACCAATGAATTGTACACTTTAGTGAATTGTGAATTACATCTCAACAAATTTGTATTTTTTAAAAATAGAAGTTTAAGTTCTTTGAAGTACAGCATTAAACTTCAGAACAAACT
The DNA here is from genome assembly GCF_022837055.1 of Prionailurus viverrinus. NCBI lineage: Eukaryota > Metazoa > Chordata > Mammalia > Carnivora > Felidae > Prionailurus > Prionailurus viverrinus. The sequence goes on from NC_062569.1 coordinate 92,665,949, forward strand.
ATTTTCATCACTTATATCTCAGGATTTCTAGTTTAACAAAGTTTTGGGGATCTTTAAATTTACCTTGTTTTTATGGTTGCTAGCTCAATGACATTTAAAACACAGTACACACACACACACACTCACACATGCATATACACACACACTTAAATAAATTTCTTTCATTTCAGTAAGAATTTATTTATTTCAGCAAGCATTGTTCAGGGCATCTAATCTTCCAAACCATCTATAATAGACCATTTCTTTTTGTTCAAATAATTTTCCTATTTTCATGTTTATTTTTGCTGTACATATGTACATCTGATTTTTAAAAACTGTTATTTTTCTTGGGAACAAATTGAATTTTGAATTAATATGTGGGGAGCTAACATTTTATAAAATTAACTCTACCCATGCATACATAGGGTATGTTTTTCATTTATTAAAGTTCTCCTTATGTCCTTTAGTAGAAATAACATCTCACTGTTATTTTACATTTACTTCGGGGATTCTTATGGATGCTATTTTTTTCATGGTTGTAATCATCCACTTTATTTTGTTTTGTATACAGAATTCTCATGTTATACTTAATAGTATTCCTAATTAGTTTTTATTTTTAGCTGTGCAATTACATTATCGAAAAGTAATTTTGAACCCTCAAAACTTTTAAAAAATATTTATTTATTTTTGAGAGAGAGACTGAGAGCAAAAGCAGAATGGCAGAAAGAGAGAGGGAAACACAGACTCTGAAGCAGGCTCCAGGCTCTGAGGTGTCAGCACAGAGCCTGAAGCGGGGCTCAAACTCATGCAAAGTAAAATTTATTTTGAGATCATGAGATCATGACCTGAGCTGAAATTGGACGTTTAATCGACTGAGCTGCCCAGGTGCCCCAAAACCTCTAACCTCTTAAATATCATAATTCTTTTTCAAGTCTAATTACATTACATATTGTTTTGAGGAAAATGTTAAATAATGGTGATAATTGTTGACATCTCTATCCTGTTTCTGAGCAACAATGTCACTATTAAGGATTAGATGGGATTTAAGATCATATATGTAGATTGTGTACGTGTGTGTGTGTGTGTGTGTGTGTGTGTGTGTGTGTATGTATGTTTAGCTGAGGGCATTGTGATTGAATAATACATATGTGAAATCATTAAAATTTACTGTGAAAGAAAAATAATATCTGTAGTGCTAGTGAAAACCAGCTACAATAAGGACAATGTCACCACAGTGCTAGCCTCAAGTAAAATAGGTACTAAATTAACCTTGTTGGCTGTGGCCACCTTCCCTCTTTTCCTACTACTGTCCAATATGAGTGTCAGACAAAGCCTACTTTTGTAGTATAGAAAATATTGATTTGTAGAAAAATAATAAATCTATATATGGTTTCCCAGTTTAGGAAACACAATGGCTAAAGAAAAGGGGGGGTAACAAAATTATATTCTATACTATATTCAACATAATATCCATAATATGCATTATACAGTCCAAATTATTAGATATATGAAGAAGCAGAAAAATTTGAGTCATTCTTATGAACAGAGGCCATCTTCAAGGGGAAGCATATTTTGGTTTCATCAGACAAAGATTTAAAACAACAATTATAACTAGACTCAATGTTTAAAGGAAAGGGAAGGGAAAGGAAGGGAAGGGAACTGCTCATAATGACTAAACAGGGGAAATCTCAGCAGAAAAATACAAAATATAAAAAGGTAGCAAGTGGAAAAATATCTAAAATAAAAATAACTTAAGGGACTTAATAGCTGAATGAAGATTACAGAGGAAAAAGACCAATGGGAATTATCCAATTTGAAATTCAGAGAAAAAATGATTAACAAAAAAATGGAGGCTCAGAAACATGTGGGACAATACCAAAAATTCTACCAGACAGATAACTAGTGTTCCAAAAAGAGATGTAGAGAGAGGTTGGAGCAGAAAAACACATTTGAAAAAATAAAAGCCTGAAAATTTCCCCAATTTTGTGAGAGATATAAATTTCTAAATGTAAGAAGCTCTGTAACTCTTAAACAGAATGAATTTGAAGAAGAAAACTCTAGGCATATCATAGTCAAATTATTGAAAATAAAAGTTATAAAAATTTTGAAATTAGCCAGGGGAAAACAACAAATTATATACAAGGGAACCAAATGTCAAAAACACCACACATTTCTCATTCAGAAACACTGTAAACCAGAAAATAATGGAACATTTTTAAAGCGTTCATTCAGCACCTTAAAAACAACACATACACATATACAAACTGTCAACCCAGAAATTTAAATGCATCATAAATGTGCTTCAAGAATAAAAGAAAAAAAGAGAAGAACTTTTAGATAAAGGAAGGTAAGTGAAATGCTGAATGATGTTGCTGTATCCTCAAGAACAAATGAAACTATAAAACTTCATGAATACAAAATTATATTAAGAAAATTATAAATAAAATACAGAATATTTTCCTTCTAATTAAAAAATACTTAAGACTACTTAAAGCAAAAATTACAACAGTGTATTTAGAACATATATAACTATTATAATAGTATAAATGTAAATAAATATATATGATTATGAAGCTTCTACATTTTTTCATAAAGTGCTACAATGTTAACTCTAATAGACTGTGAAAAGTTAAAGAAGTATACTGTAATCCCTAGAGTAACTGATCAAAAAAAATGTCTTAAGATAAAATGCCTACATGTAAATTAGAAGGAAATTCTAATAAAAACTTTCACATAATCCAGAAGACAAAAAAAAAAAAAAAAAAAGAACGATGAAAGAAACAAAAAAAAAGATCGGACCAACAGAAAACAAATAACTTGGTGTACCCAAATCCAATTCCATCAGTAATTACATTTAATATTAATGGACAAAATACTTCGACTAAATGATAGAGACGAAATAAAAAAGACCCAACTGGGGCACCTCGGTGGCTCAACTGGTTGAGCATCCAACTTTGGATCAGGTCATGATCTCATGGTTTGTGACTGCTGTCAGCACAGAGCCTGCTTCAGATCCTCTGCCCACCGGTCTCTCTGCCCCTCCCCTGCTCATATGCTCTCTCTCAAAAATAAATAAACATTAAAAATAAAAAAGACCCAATTATATGCCCTCTATAGGAGACATAATGGATGCCTAACAATTAAGCCTCAAAAATACATGAAACAAAAAACGACAGAACTAAAGTAAAAAATGGTCATTCCATAATCCATAAGAAATTTTAATACCATTCTCTCAGAAATTGATAACACTAATCAAGCATCACTAAAATCAGAGGATCTGATTAATATTATAAATCACCTCGACCTACTTGATTTTTACAGTATATAAAGCAGAAATGAACAGAATTACAGGGAAAAATCTATAATAATAGAATTTTAACTTACCTCTCTCAAAATTGGAAAATCAAACAATAAAAACTTAGCAAAGATTTAAAATACAAAGAAAACACAATTTCAAGTTTGACCTTTGTATTGGAAATGTATTCTTTTCAAGCGTACTTGGAACTTTGTAGTAATTATTTGTTTATGTCTAATTATAAAGCAAATCACAGTTAATTTTGTAGAACTAGTATCATGCCACACTCTCAGACTACAGTTAGTTTCCAAATCTATAACAAAACACATTTTTAGAAATTATAAAACAAATGTCTAACTCAGACATCAAAGAAATTATAATAGAAATTAGAAAATACCTCAAACTGAATATTAATGAAAATTAAAATTTTTAATAAAATTAATATCAAAACTTATAGAATACAGCTAAAGTACTACTTAGAAAAATTTTTATTTTCTAAAATAAAAATAGGTGAAATGAAATGTAACAAAATGAACCTGAAGAATATAGATAAATATGACAATGAATGCCTTTATTGTAAAAATCACTGATGTCTGCTTAACTATGGAGAGGCAATGGTATTTAACTTAATCTATATGTTATGAGACAGGTGCTAATGTTTTCAACAACCTGTGAACAGAATTTTAGCCCTTTAAACAGGAAAACAGAATTATAGTTGACTCTTGAACAGCATGGGTTTGAATTGTGTGGGTCTACTCATGTAAAGATTTTTTAAAAGTTTTTATTCAAATTCCAGTTAGTTAATATACAGTATAATATTAGTTTCAGGTGTACAAGCCACTCTGTAAAACAATATGAAGTTTCCTCAAAAAGTTAAAAATAGAACTACCCTTCAATCCAGCAATTGCACTATTAGGTATTTACCCAAAAAACATAAAACTAATTCAGGGCTGCCTAGGTGGCTCAGTCCATTAAGCATCCAACTCTTGATCTCCGGTAAGGTCATGATCTCATGATTCGTGGGATTGAGACCCGAGTCAGGCTATGTGCTGACAGCATAGAGTTTGCTTAGGATTCTCTTTCTCCTTTCTCTGCCCCTCCATCCCCCACCCTCTCTTTCTCAAAATAAATAAATATATAAGCTTTAAAAAAAAAAACCTAGTGATTCAAAGGAATAGATTTTTAAAAATATAGTACTGTAAATATATCTTTTCTTTCTATGATTTTAATAACATTTCCTTTTCTCCAGCTTACCTTATTGTAAGAATACAGTATATGATACATATAACATACAAAATATGTATTAATTGACTGTGTTTATCAGTAAGGCTTCTAGTCAACAGTATGCTGTTATTAGACAAGTTTTGGAGGAGTCAAAAGTTATATATACACAGATTTTCAACTGCATGAGGATCCGTGCCTCATCTCCCATACTGTTCTAGGGTCAACTGTACAGAAAACAACCCTAACTTATAAATATGGATATGGTGAAACATATGAAAGTATTAAATATCTAATCCAGCCAAAAAGAACTCGTATAGAAGTTGACAGTCAAGAAGAATAGAAGTAAACAGAAAATTTATGAATAAATCATATTATACACATACAAAAAAAAGGCATAAGGATTTTAGGGGGAGGAGAAAAAGTAAACTCATCATAGAAATAAATATTTAAATCTGAGTGGGAGGTATAGCAAATAACTATCCAAGGTTTCTATACTGGCAATCTGTAAATGAAGCATCTGAAAGTAAGTGAGTAAATGCAAAGTAATCTCTAAGTAAAGCTGCTAGGTTAAATGTTGTAATAATTTAATAATTTGTAAATGGAACATGCAAATGTGGTAGAAAAAAGGACAGACCAACACAAGATGGAAAAGTGGATCTTGTGGTTTATGGGTCATTCATTATAAAGAAATAATAGTAAATTTTCTAAATCTGACACTATAATAAGTGCTCAGAAAATATAAAATAGACTGTGTTTGATTAACTGCTAGGTTTTGACCTCTCTATTCTTACAACCAATGATATAAGGTAAACATGGAACTCAGATCACTACCAATATTCTCAGAAATAAAATGGTCATCTGAATAAAAGATACTCATACATTTGAACTTTTTATTCTGCCCAGTGAGACAGGTACAATATAAACCTTAAATACATCCTTTTGATAAGGAAGATAATAAGAAATATAATCTACAATGAAAACCATAGTTCTCATAATTTAATGGAATCAAATGGTAGAAATGGAAATAAGCGAGAGAATCTAGAAAATGACAAACTATAAACCAGTTTAGGAATTAGGTCTGAAAGTCAGATCTATATGGTGTCATTCTCACTATCTCTGTAACCCTTAAAACTGGGCAGATTTTCTACATTATCTCCTGTGCTTCAGATACATCAACCATCCATCATTCAGTTTTTGTTGGAAAGGTCTCTATATAAGTATCACAAAGTAGGAAAGTGGATAGACACAGGGGAGGGAAAGTACAGAAAGTTTGGAGTATAATGTGGGGATCTGAAGGGGGTATAAAGAGGTATTTAAAATCAGAAGTTACATCCTATTACTTTCTTTCAAACACACTGATACCACCTGTTCCACTTCAAGTCTAGGCACTATATCTCCAGAGTTTATTTCTTTGGAAAGCATACACCTTACCATGTGGAATTGTAGTCTGGAAAGGACGACTTGGGCTTTTCAGGTTCCATAAAGTCAAGCTACCATCTGAATGGCTGCACATGAATTGTTTGCCCTCATGATGCCAATCAATTGAATGAATAGCCTAATGAAACAGCAATTAAAAACAAGTGGGGAGGGGGAAAGTTGATATGTTATAGCATTCTATATTCCAAAGGAAATATATTCTGAGATAAAATTATTATACCAACAATACTTAATAAACATACATAATTTTTCTGACCCAGATCATACTACCTTTAGCTCTAGTCCTCTATAAGCTTATAGAAGACTACAAAAAATAATCTCCTGAGATAAAAGTTAGGTACATTTCATAATATCATTATAGCCTAGAACTTTTTGTTGTAAATTCTATGTCCTCCCTGTATCCTATATGATTATTTGGAAAATTATTTACATAGAAATAAAAGCAAGGTTATCTGAAGATGATTTCTGGAAAGGTAGAGGCCTACTTTCACCTAAAGTAGCCAATTTAAAAAATAATTTACATAAGAGCTACCATCTGAGGGCTTACTATGTGCTAGACCCCTTGGAAAACACTTTATTTATATTAACTCTATTAATTTTATTAAAAAGGTATTATTTTTTCCAATTTGCACATGGTGAAATAGGCCTACAGAGATTGATATACTTGTTCAGGTCACACAATTCAAAGCCAAGGTCTATCCAACCACAAAACCCACATTCTCAATCATTTTACCATATTGCTTCTAACATGAATTATTTAATTGGCTTGGCAATTTAGGGTTTAAGGAAGAAGGATTTAAATCTTTTTTTATACTTCTAATTTCACTCTGAAGATGTGAAATACATAAAATTAACAAGTAATTATTCCAGTTTCACATATTGTTTTATTCCCAGTGGTAGCACAGTGCCTTGCACAAAATAGATACTCAATATCTGTTGTATGAATAATAACGTTATCACATATTTCCACAGCTTGGTATTCTTTCTAAATCATAAAGTTTATATGGACTTTGGATAATGCATAAAAGCTGAACAGATATGTACAACATTACCCTTTCCTTAAAGGAACTTTCAAAACTGCAAAATAGGGAAGACTGAAATAAATGAATATTAATAATAGTTATTGTTTGGAACTTTTAACATAAATATGCATATATATTTGCATATAAAACTAAGACACACACACACACAAACACCATATACTAAGATATGTGTATTTAAAACTAATTTATTGTTTGTTTTCCAAACAGTAAGTATTATTAGAGTTAGAGATAACTGATGGCTAGAGTAATCATTAAACACATCATAAAAGGACATAGGATATGAGCTGTACCTCAAGATAAGTAAGATTTAATTAAATGAAAAGACAACATGGAACCCTGGACTTATTTTCTCTCTTTTCTCTCTCATTCTTCATTACTAAAGACTTTTTTTTTTTTTTTTTTTTTTTTGCCAGGGTTCAGTAGAGGCAGTTAGAGGAAAATACTCTTCATCTTTTCCTTTGCTCATTCTCACTATTTTGGGTAGATCAAGGGAAATGTTTTAACTTTTACGTGTTAACTTGATGAACTCAATGTAAAGTTCTCTCAGACTGCTTTGCTATGAATGATGGAGGCAGAGAGATCATCTCCAGCCCTAACCCTTCTTCCTATCTTACTGAATTTCTTCCTACCTTCTGGGGAAGACAAGTACAAAAATAATAGCTACAACATAAAAGCAAAATAAGTCTAAGTGCCATGAAAGATATATACTTACTGTACACTTATAGGTAAGAATAGGCATCTAAAACCAGTTTGTTATTAGAGAAGGTCAAATAGTGCATCACTGAAGAACTGGCATTTGAATACATTTAATGGGTAAGTACCCAATTTCTATTAATTTGATTATACCCTACTCCTTTCTTAAAAAAGGACCTTAAGGTTCTGAAGAAAAACCAAAAATGAAACAAAGCAAAAACAAAAGCACACACAAATATAATATAACTAATACAAGAAGAATTTTTAAAAAGATAGAAAATAAAATACAGAAGATAAAACACTAGCTAGTTTGGTCAACTTGATGGCTGTGATTGAGTTTCTCTCTACAACAAAAAAGAAAAAGGAAACCCAAAAAGCAGATATCAATATTAAAAAGGAAAACCAGTGGCTACTCAAGGAATTAAAAGGTTATCATCATGTCAAACTCTGAGGGTTTTCACTGTGAGAGATTATTTAGAAATATTGATGTAATGAAACAAAAATGTCACAGCTAATGGAGTAAATTCATATAGTTATTTCTGAAAACTATGTTGGATTTATAAAACAAATTCATCAATGGCTATTCAATTCATCAATGGCTATTCATCAAGGGGCTAGTTAGGTAGTCCTAACTATTCATCAATGGCTTTCATCAAGGCTTTTTCATCAAGGGGCTAGTTAGGTAGTCCAAATAGCTTTACAGTGGCTAAAAAGTTAATAGGATTTTGATATGCAAAAGAGGAAAGAAGGGAGTTCGTGACAAGGAATTAGCTGGAGCAAAGGCTTGGAGGTGGAAAATAAATGGTATATTTAGCAGATAGTAATATGCCTGAAGTGTGAGGAGTGCTTATAAAGATTCATGGCATTAAACTAAAGGGAAAAGATAACATTGGGATCTTAAATCTCCTGTCAAGGAATAAAGATTTTGTATTGTTGATAATTGGGAGCCATTCAAAGTTTCTGAGGTAGAGAATTACATGATCTGTGTCTTAAAATGATAATCTTGTTAGTGAAAGATACTGAAAAGGTAAGATATCAGAGGAAATGCAATTAGTTAGAAGGCTATCATAGTCTTCCAGGCAAGAGATAACAACCTAGATTAGAACATAGAAAGTGGGAATGAAAAAAAGAAAGGAAATGAATGATAGACAATATAACAGAATCAAGAGACTACAAAACTGATAGCATAGGATATGTAAAGAAGAAAGATTAAATATGACTCTAAGGGTTACAAACTGGAATAAATAATCAAAATTTAAAAACTGAAAAAGAGAACACAGAACAAGGTTTAGGTCTTTAAATGTAAATTCAGTGTCAATGAGATATTTACCTGGACTTGTGTGATAGATTGTTAGATATATGGATCAAGAGCTCAGGAGAAAGGTAAGGGTTAGAGATACATTGATTTTAAATTTATTAACATAAAATTAATATTTGAAATGATGGGAAAAGTACATGAATACAAATGTAAACTGGAGGAGAAATCAAGAGGGTAAAGATATAGAATCCTGAAGAGTGTCTATAATTTAAAGGAAAACTAAGGGAAGAAGTGATGGAGAAAGGGGGGGCAAAAAATGAGGTAGAAAGACACAGACAAGGGAAGGCACAATTTTAAGAAGGAGGGGCTGATATAAAGCCACAGGTTTAATGAGAAACTTAAAAGACTATGAAGGGGTCACTATTTAAATAATGAAGAGGTCATTGGTGACTTATTAGAAACCATTTCATAATAGTATTACAAGTAAATTCTAAATACAAGAGGTAAAGTGCTGAGGAAAGTCTTAAAAGTTTGGCAGTAAAATGATATATATATAACTATCTCCATTAAAGTGATAGAATATATAATTATGCATCACAGTAAATAGATTATATGTATATACATACATATATACATAAGTCAATATATAAAATGATTTTTAGGTATAAAATAGGTGTAGTGTAATACTCTACTGACTTAAACATTGTTAATGTTTATTTGAAAATTTCACTAAAAGTTGTTTTTGCTCACTTTTTAAGGTTAGAACTCTTCCTTCTACACTGTTTTAGGGCATAAAAAAAAGCAGCTGAGTCAGCATTTTGCTCTGGATTTCCTTTTTCAATGGCCTACTCTATTTCCAATTGGCTAAATACTCAGATCATATTTGTACTTTTATCTAGCTACTAGTCATCTTTATATTTTGTGTACTTAACAAAAGAAAAATCTAGCTTAGCTCCCCAGGGACTTCTCTCCTTATGATTCAAGATGCAATAGAAGTTCATCACACAGAGCATAAATGTATGACATCACCTGCAGGGTATCTTCCACCAATCATGACCAAATTACCCAACTAAGTACTTCTGAACTCTGTCACTATGAGAATTATCTTGTACATACCATAAAATCTTAGTTTGCGAGAACCACTAAGAAACAAATTGGGTGTGTGTGTGGTTATGAAATAGCCAAAAGCTTCTATCTTTAAGCATCGAATTTAAAAATTCAACTGTTATGAAAGGATGGGAGGTAGAACATGAAGAAATGTGTTTTTTTTTTTAATTTTTCTATTTATCTCAGTGTTTCCTTAAATTCTTCTGCATTCTTCCCATATAAGTGCGGGTGATACCAGATAATGATTATTTGACCTGTATTTTCCTAACTCTCCCTACTTTACTATTTTTAAAATTGAATTGAGAGCTTACATTTATATCCACAACTATAAGAGGTAATTACCCTTTTTCACTTTTTGCCCCAACCTATCTTCATATTAGGTTCTTCTGAAAGGGGAAATCATTAATGGTATAGAATCAATCTTTAAACAACTAGAGTATTAATGCAGAGTCTATTCTCTGATAAACAGCAGTTCATTGCTTTCTCTAAATGAAAACCTAATGGTCTCAACTATGTACAATAAAACTTCCTTCAAGATCGTACTGACTCTTAAGTATGACTATTTACAAAATCAATCTTTATTCTGAGAAGGCAAGTATTGTATGATAAGGCCTTTCAAACTGACCTCTTAAATTTTCTGCCACAGAAAAAGAATTTTCTAAGGAAGTTGTGAATAGTGTCTTTAAAGATCTTAAGGGTACTGAGTGAGGCAAGACATAACCATGGAAAACCTAAAGAAGGAAAAGGATAGATATTAGGCATCAATGTATATAAGATGCCAAAAGGGACCCAAAAACAGTCAATGGAAAATTCTCATTCAGGAGAACAATCCAGAGTTAAAACTTGTGCAAATGCCAACGGTCAATATGAGGCACTGGGTCAGAACCAGGCAGTTTCCCAATGATAAAAATTGGTAATGTACAAAGCTTAGAGTAGAAAACAGGCACAAAGTTATAATATCCTTTTCAAATATTTCAGTAGAAATCACTTACCTCATCATAATAAACTCTCAGTTCTGCTCTTTTAGATTTCAAGTCCCAGAATACTACAGTACCATTTTCATAACCTATCAGCAACTGGAAAACATTAGAACAATAATTTTTGTAATTCCAACATTAATTTTACTTGATCCAAATAAAGCTTAATGTTAATACAATAAAGCAAAATCATAACACAAAACACAACTTTATTTAGAATATCAATTTTTCTAGAGCCTGAATATATATTTCCTATTTTAAAAAATGGCAAATAAACTCTAGTTCAATATAAAATATTTACCAATGAAATCTGCCTTGTTCCAAAGAGAAATTGAGGAAACATAAATATATAAGAACAGAAAAATAAATGACAAAATTGGAACAAAGAAAAATGGGATAGAAAATGAAGATGAAATAAAGGGTGAAATGGGATAAGTTTAAGGACTAATGTACATGCCATTCAGTTCTATGTACTGCAAAAATATGGCCACAAATTGATTTCTAATTTCTTTATATCAAATCCAATTTTCTCTCGGAGTTATGTATTTTATTTTATTTTTTCAATGTATGAAATTTATTGTCAAATTGGTTTCCATACAACACCCAGTGCTCATCCCAAAAGGTGCCCTCCTCAATACCCATCACCCACCCTCCCCTCCCTCCCACCCCCCATCAACCCTCAGTTTGTTCTTAGTTTTTAAGAGTCTCTTATGCTTTGGCTCTCATTATGGAAAGAGCCTAAATGTCCATCAACTGATGAATGGATAAAGAAATTGTGGTTTATATACACAATGGAGTACTACGTGGCAATGAGAAAGAATGAAATAATGGCCTTTTGTAGCAACGTGGATGGAACTGGAGGGTGTTATGCTAAGTGAAATAAGCCATACAGAGAGTGGGTGAGTTATGTATTTTAAACTGGTGATTTGTGAACCCTAAAAAGTTCACAAACGTATTCTAGAGGTTTACATCATTAAAAATGGTTGATATTTATAAATCAATAAAGAAGACAACAAAATACATGTTTTCACTTTAAAACAGAAGTATTTGAGAACAGATAATGATTAATAGATGATCATATTCAACTCATTTGGCTAATTACTGCTAGCCATGCTGATTTTTATTATCATATAATTCGGAGTTATTATTTGTAGTTATATTTACTCTGTCATTAGTTTAAAAAAACAGGAAGGATAAAAATGGGCCAGTGCTCAAATAATGATAATATTTTCCACAAATATGCTTTAAGATGATTTTACTAAAACACAGTAGTATTTGTCTGATAAACATTCTTACACAATACAGAAAAATGTTTCAATAATTCTAAAACATCAGAGGTAAAAACAGAAAATAGAGTGGTGGTTATAAGCTACTCCTATATAGCATCCTGAGACCTAATCACTTACCTCAACATTTTATAATAGGACACAAAAAAAAAGACAAAAATAAATGAACTAGTTTTAACTGGGAATGTAAATTTTTCAAATATCGTATTATGAAATAAATGTATATTTGAAGCTATAACATGTTTAAAGGTTTTATTTTTTTTTTTTTAATTTTTTTTTTCAACATTTATTTATTATTTTTGGGACAGAGAGAGACAGAGCATGAACGGGGGAGGGTAAAGGTTTTATTTTTAACTTTATTTTTTAATTAAAAATATTTGAGTACAGTTGATCCAGAATGTTACATTAATTTCAGGTGTACAACATAATAATTCAACTTCTTTATATGTTATACTATGCTCATCACAAGTGTAACCACCATCTGTCACCATACAACTCTGTTACAGTATCATTGACTATATTCCCTATGCTGTGCCTTTTATTTCTGTGACATATTCATTCCATAACTGGAAGCCTGTATCTCCCACTCCCCTTCACTCATTTGGCCCATCCCCCACCCCTCTCCTCTCTGGCAATCATCAATTTGTTCTTATAGGTCCGATTCTGTTTTTTGTTTGTTTATTCATTTGTTTTGTTAGATTCCACATATGAGTAAAATCATATGGTATTTGTCTTTCTCAATCTGACTTCTTTCACTTAGCATAATACTTTCTAGGTCTATCCATGTTATCACAAATGTAACAATCACATCTTTTTTATGATTACAAATATTCCATTGTGTATATATACCACAACTTTCTTGTTCATTTGTCTATTGATGAATACTTAGGTTGCTTCCATATCTTGGCTATTGTCAATAATGCTGCAATAAACACGGGTGCACATATCTTTCTGAGTTAATATAATTGGTTTCTTTGAGTAAATACCCAGTGGTAGAATTATTGGATCATATGCTTTTTTTTTTTTTTTGAGAGAGAGAGAGAGAGAGAGAGAGAGAGAGAGAGAGAGAGAGAGAGAGGATGAGCTAGGGAGAGGGGCAAAGGGAGAGGGAGAGAATCTTAAGCATGCTCCGCACGCAGAGCCTGTCATGGGGCTCAATCCAACAATACTGGGATCATTACCTGAGCCAAAATCAAGAGTTGAACTCAACTGATTGAGTCACCCAGGCACTCCATTTGTATTTTTAATTTTCAAAGACAACCTACTGAATTGGTGAAGTTACTTGTACGTGATATCTCAATAAGGGGTTAATATACAAAATGTATAAAGAACTTATATAACTCAACACCAAAAAATAATCTGACTAAAAGTGGGCAGGGGACCTAACTACACATTTTTTCAGAAAAGACATACAGATGGCCAACAGAGACATGATAAGATACTCAACAACACTAATCATCAGAGAAACACAAATCAAAACCACAATGAGATACCACCTTACACCTGTCAGAATGACTAAAATAAAAAAGGTTTCAACATTAAATTACATACAGTAAATTTTAAAATTGATTTGCAAAAATTTGAGCTTTACATACTAAATTAAAATAAAGTAAATGACATAATGACTTGCTAAATTAAAAAAGTCAAAAGTGTAAACTTTAAAAATATTTGTTAAAATTTATAAAACATCATAAATACTATACTAAGATGACTTTTAACTTCAAATCAGCTCTTTTTGCATACTATAGAAAATGATGTATCATTAAACCAATTCCTATGGAATCTATGGAAAGGAGGTTTGTAATTCTAAAAAGTTCAGAAAATCTCACTTAGCAAGAGAATGAATAATATAACCTTTCAAAATTTGAACCCTAAGATGTAATGAAATAATAATCTAAAATGCTATATTTTTTCATAGAAATATCTGAAAGATAGTTTTTTGTTTATAAAACATTACCAGCAATAGCCTCATTAAATCACAAAATATAAACTACCTAGCCTCAAAATGTCACACTTTATTGACATAACTATACATTATGATATAATAAGTATAAAAAAATATTAGAATCACTTAGAGAATTGAGAAAGAGAAAAGCTCCTGATACCCAGAGACATCTGACAAGGACACTCTGTGACCATGATGAATCAAGACAAGATCAATCCGTAATATGTCTGACCACAGCAAAACATGAATATCACCCAAGTCACAAAAATATATTATATATACATTTTATCTAATTATATATTACTATAAAACATAATATTAAACATTTATCCCTCAAAATAGAATTTAAGTACTGTAAAGGCAAAGGAGGTGACTTTCTGACTATATCATCAAGACTTGGAACAGTATCTGAAGAAAATAGGTATCTGATAAGTATCTATTAACCTATTAAATACCACAAAATCAAAATCACAGATACTATGTTTCCTAACAACTATGAAATAAAATTAGAAGTTATTAACAAAACTATTTTGGAAACTAAAAAATACACTTCTAAATAATTATGGTCAAAGAAGAAATTATAGTGAAAAGTATGAAACAGAACTGAAAAAAAATGCCTTATATTAAAACTTGTTAGATACAGATTTAGCCTCATCAAGAACAAAAATTGTTTTAGAAATACATATTAAAAGAGGAAAATTTTTGAATTTTTTACTGATATAAGCATTTCACTTTATAAAGTCAAGAAATAAAAAGAGTAAACTTCAAGAAATGGGAAAAAATAGTAAGTCACCTTATCCAAGAGTAAAAGATATCTTTCACTTATTCAAATATACTTTTATACCTTTCAGGAAGTTTGATACTTTCCATATATAAATTTTATTATTAATTTTATAGCTAATCACTTTGAAGTTTTTGGTTGCTATTTTAAGTTGGATCTTCTCTTCATTATTTTTTTTTTTGAAAGTGCATTGTTTCTATGGTTAGGTTTTAGTATAATACCTTATAAATTTTTTTATTATTTATACTCATTTTAGTGTTCATTTTATTAAGCATTTTGGATATACTATCACATAATCAAAAACAGAGACTTGCACTTCTTTCTTTCCAATTTTATGACTCTAATTATTTTCACTTGTCTTAACTGCATTACTAAAACATCCTATAGTATTAAAAACAGTGGAGAAGGTGAGCATCCTTGTTTTCTTCTTGCCTTTAGTGGCAAAATCCCTAATATTTCCCTACTTAGATCCTGGATTCTCTATATATTTAATATATATAGCTAAGAGAGTATGAATTGATTCATTTCTTAAATAAATTTCCTTTATCAGGAATACGTGTTTAATAAATATTTTTACTGAGGGACAGAGAAAAGCACACAAATTATGGATGTGTCTTTAAATGACTATGAAGTGAATATACCTATGAAACTACTACCTGGGTCAAAAAATATAATTGAAGGGGCGCCTGGGTGGCGCAGTCGGTTAAGCGTCCGACTTCAGGCAGGTCACGATCTCGCGGCCCGTGAGTTCGAGCCCCGCGTCAGGCTCTGGGCTGATGGCTCAGAGCCTGGAGCCTGTTCCCGATTCTGTGTCTCCCTCTCTCTGCCCCTCCCCCGTTCATGCTCTGTCTCTCTCTGTCCCAAAAATAAATAAATGTTGAAAAAAAAATTTTTTTTAAATATAATTGAAAAACAAGAAATAGAATAAAAACAATACAAGACACTCAGAAGCCTATTTCATATCCTCAATGAGTCAACATTGCCGTTTCCTCTTTATCTTCTAAAAGTAACTACTGACTTCTGGGGCACCTGGGTGGCTCAGTCGGTTAAGGGTTAAGGCTCTTGATTTCAGCTCAGGTCATGATCTCAGTGTTCATGAGTTTGAGCTCTGCACAGAACTCTGCACTGACAGTGCAGAGCCTGCTTGGGATTCTCACTCTCCCTCTCCCTTTGTCCCTCCCCTGCTCATGCTCTCTTTCAAAATAAAACGAATACACTTTTTAAAAAAATTAAAAGTAACTACCGACTTCTAACACTGTAGGTTATCAGTATCTGTTTTTGAATTTTATATGAGTGGAATTATATATCAAATATCCTTTTCTGTCCTGCTCCTACTTTTGAACATGATATTTATAGCAGTAATTCACTAACTTTTATTAATGTAATAGTATTCCATTGTTTGGGTATTACAATACCACAATTTATTCATCTGACAGGTAATATAGTAATATTGCTATAAATAAGCTTGTATATGTCTTTTAGTGAATATGCATAAGCATTTCTGTCAGGTATATACTGATTCATGGGGTAAGAATATGTTTAACTTTAATAGATAATGCCAAGTAGTTTTCCAAAGTGGTTGTACCAATTTTTATTTCTACAAGCTACATATGAGACCTCCATTTCTTTCTCATCTTTTTTTAACAACTAATATTATCAATAGCTGCACAATATTAAATGGAAGAGGTTGTATGATAGGATCTTTGTCTTATTTCTGAATGCAGAAGAAAAACATTAATTCACCATTAAGGAGGATATTTTCATATTTTTGGGTAAATAAAGTTCAGAATAATAGAGTTCCTTTCTTCTAGTGTAACAAGAGATTTTTATTTACCACAAAGGGAAGGTGCATTTTATCAAATACTTACCTTTTTATTGTCATATGTTTTTTCTCCATATTCCTGTTAATATGATAATTCCATTTATTTTGAAAAGTTAAAACAATCTTGTATTCCTGGGATGAATGCAAATAGGTTGTGTTCCTTTGTGCGTTCTCTTTGATTCTTGATCAGACTTGCCAGAAATGCATCAGTTTTATTAGTGTTTTCACAGAATTAACTTTCATTTTTGCTAACGTACTACATTCTCTTTTTATGTTTATTTTAATTTTTTCTCTCATATTTTATATTAGAATTCTCTAGAAAAATAGAACAAGTAGGATGTATCTATAAAGAAAGATTTATTATAAGGAATTGGCTAATGTGATTATGAAGGCTGACAGGTCTAGAAGGGTTAACTGGTAAGGTTAATTGGCAAACTAGAAACCCAGAGAGCCAATAATGTAGTTCTAGTCTGAGTCTAATGGCATGAGAACTAGAGGAATCAATGGTGTAATCCCAATCTGAAGGCCATCAGGCCCCAGATCCAGGAAGAGCTGATGTTTCAGTTCAAGTCCAGAGGCAGGAAAAAGCTGATGTCCCAGTTTGAAAGTAGTCAGCCTATCTTGGAGGAAAGTCAACCTTTTTGTTCTATTCAGGCAACTCATTCGATGAGGCCTGCTCACACTACGGAGGGCAATCTACTCTACTCAGTCTACTTATTTGAACATTAATCTCACTCAGAGTACCTTCACAGAAACACCAGAATAATATTTGACCAAATATCTGGGCATCCCACAGTTCAGCTCATGTTAACACATAAAATTAACCTTCACATCTTTATTATCTTCTACTTTCTCTGAGTTTAATTCACTATTTTCCAATTTTTATTCTAAGATCATTGATTTACAGCTTTTCTTCACTTTTTAATAAATGCAACAAAAGCTATACATATCCCTCTAAAACACAGCTTTAGCTTCATTCCATAAGTTTTGATATATCATAGTTGTAATTTAACTTAAAATATATTCTAACTTCAATAGTGATTTCTCCTTTAACATGTTATTCAGAAGTGTGGTGTTTATTTACTAAGTACGTATTTAGGAGATTTCCTATTTATGTTTTATTGATAATCTTGCTAAGTTCTCCAGGGTGAGAGAATATATTGAGTATTATTATAATCCCCAGAAATTTATTGAAACATGATTTATGGTCAGCAAATGTACAATTTTGGGAAATACTTCATGTATACTTGAAAATAATGTATGGTATGCAGGTGTTGGGTGTAATATACTATATATGTCAATTAAGTTAATCACGTTCAAATTTTTTTATCCTCACTAATTACTTCTTTATTTGCTTACTTTCGTTTCTTTTAAAAAAATTTTTTTAATGTTGTTTATTTTTGAGAGAGAGAGAGACAAACTGCAAACAGGAAAGGGGCAGAGAGAGAAGGAGACACAAAATCTTAAGCAGGCTCCAGGCTCTAAGCAGTCAGCACAGAGCCCAACATGGGGCTCAAACCCATGAGCTGCAAGATCATGACCTGAGCCAAAGTCAGACGCTTAACCACTTAACTGAGCAACCTAGGTGCCCCTGCTTACTTTTGCTTCTTATGTTTGTGATGGTATTAGAAAGGAGAGGCTTTGGGAAGTGATTAGGTCTTACAAGTGGAACCTTAGGGGTGTATGGGTGGCTCAGTCTGATAAACATCCGACTGTTGATTTCAGCTGAAGTCACAATCCCAGGGTAGTGACATCAAGCCCTGTGCTGGGTTCCACACCAGGTATGGAACCTACTTAAGATTCTCTCTCTCCTCTCTCTCTGCCCCTCCCCAACTCATGCTCTCTAAAAACAGTGGGGAGTGAAACCTAAAGAAAAGGAGCAGTGTCCTTGTGAAAGAGGCTCTACAAATCTTTCTTTCCCTTTTTACTATATGAGGACACAGTGAGAAGATGGCCATCTTGAAAATGGTCCTTCACTAGACACCAAATCTGCTGGTGCCTTAATCTTGCACTTTCCAGCCTCAGAAATATGAAAAATAAAACTTGTTTAAGCTGTCCAGACTATAGTATTTTTGCTACAGCAGCTGAACTAAGACATCTAATTTGTGTGATATTAGCATAGCTATATCAGTTTTGTTTGTTTTTGCTTAGGGTTTACATGCTATATCTGCCCTCTCTTTTTATGTTCAACTTTTCTATAACCTTAAGTTTAAAATGTGTCCTTGTAAGGGCACCTGGGTGGCTCAGTGGGTTAAGTGTCTGACTTTGGCTCAGCTCATGATCTTGCAGTCCGTAAGTTTGAGCCCTACATCGAGCTCTGTGCTGACAGCTCAGAACCTGGAGCCTGCTTCAGATTCTGTGTCTCCCTCTCTCTCTGCCCCTCCCCTGCTCATGCTCACTCACTCTCTCTCAAAAATAGACATTAAAAAAAATTAAAAAATAAAATGTGTCCTTGTAACAATATATCATTGTTTTAACACAGTTTAAAATTTTCTTTCCTTTAGTCTGTTTACATTTAATATAATTGCTGTCATACTTTAGAACTAATCTACTTGTTTTATATTTGCCCCATATGTTTAATATTACCTTTTCCTTTTTTGTTTTTTAAAAATATGTTTTTTAATGTTTATTTGAGAGAGGGGAGGGCAGAGAGACAGGGAGACACAGAACCTGAAGCAGGCTCCAGGCTCCGATCTGTCAGCACAGAGCCTGACATGGGGCTCGAACCCACAAACCACAAGAGCATGACTTGAGCCGAAGTCGGACACTCAACCAGCTGAGTCACTCAGGTGCCCCTCATTTTTTGCTTTCTTTTGAGTTAATAATTTTGTTATCTCAGTTCTCTATTAACTTATCCATTATACATGTTTATTCTTTTAGTGTTACCCACATGAATATAAAATGTTTCCATGACTTATCAAACTATAATGAAAATTAGTACTTGTGTTACTTCCTAGGAGCTAGAAGGACCTTAGAACTTTAATTCAGAGACTTCATCCCAAGTTTTACCTATTTTTAACTTACATGTGTATTATTTTTCAATTTATTACACTCCCAGAAGTCATTATTATTTTAATAAAGTATTCCCTAGATTTATCCATATTTGTTCTTTATTCCTCCTACATCTCTGTTTTTTTTATAATCAATTTCATTCCCTTAGAGAATTCCTTTAGTGTGGGGAATAAGTTTAGGAATTCTCTGAGCTTGCACCAATGGGTTAACAAGGCTTAGGACAAAAGCATCCGAGAATGGGTAAATAAGGCGAAAGCACCCCCAGCATAGAACAAAAGCAGAAAGCTGCTTCCACGGGATGAAAGGGTCTGAGAAAAGGCGCACAGGGCAACAGACCACTGCAGCAGGGTGAAATTGCTTGGAGCTAATTTGCAAAAGAAAAGTACCTTCTTGACCCAGAGGTAGCGTGTACTGTCTCATCCCCCAGGCGAGTTAAGATAAACAGACACGGGGTCTGGTGCCTGCCATCTGCTCGGTGCCAAGGATTTTGTTTTGTATTGACACAAACCCCTAACACTGCATATCTTCGAAGCCCCTTTTCTCTCAACAGTTGAGTTAATGATCACTGTTTCATTGTCTCTTTCTACACATCCATCACGTTTTTAAGACTTCTGATCCTAATAAATATGGAGCAAGGACCCTTCTTCAGCGCTCTTGGACATTAGCCTCTCTTGTATTCAATTCTGCACCTGCTCTCTTGTTGGACAAGAGAGAACTCTAGACTCAAAATCTGCGACACTTCATTTTTTTCATTAGAGTAGATTTGCTAATTACTGCAAATTATGTTAAATTGCTATAATTTCATGACAATGTTTTTAAGGGTGTTTTTGTAGAGCATAGAATTCTGTGTAGGCTTTTTTTCTATAGGTGCTTTTCTTTGTTAGTACCTTCACATAATCACTCAATTGTCTTCATTTTCTATTTTTCTGTTAAAATGTCTGCTATTAGTCTTATTTTTTTTTCTATCCTCTGCTTTTAAGATTATTCTCTTTGTCTTTGATATATCTTGGTGAAGTTTACCTTTTGTTAAGTTTGCTTTGAGTCCATAATGCATCTCAGATTTTTGATATCTGTCATAACTTTGAAAAATTAACATCCATTCATTTTTCAAATATTACTGCTGTCTCATTCTTTTCTTCTTCCTCCAGGACTCCAATTACACATATATTACACCTTTTCATTATGTCCCAAATGCTCTTCATCCATTTGGCTTACCATGCTCTCAAATGGATATTTTCTTCTTACCTATCTCCCAGGTCACTAATTCTTTCTTCATCTGTTTATTCTGCTCTCTGTTGTATTTTTCATTTCTCTGCTGAAACCTCCATCATTTTTAGTTTCAATCACACTCATTTTAAAGTTTGATTTAAAGTTTTATGTTTGATAACTGCTATTTGAATCTCCTGGTGGTCTGTCTCTACTTATTGTCTGTTCACTTGGCTTCTGGTAAACTTTGATCTTTCTGATTCTTTTACACACCATGTTATTTTTACTTTAAGTACAGAGGCAAAGTATGGGAGAAATGTAGTGATAAATAAAGGCTCTGAGTGATGTTTTCTTCTTCCATAAATGATTGATTTTTTAATTTTTTCAGTCAGTTAGACTAATGCTGATCAACTTAATCCCAAAAAGGATTCAGATAATGTTAACAAAAATTTCAGTCATTAGAGGACTGGTATATTTCCAGTTCAACCTTACTTACAGGGCATATTCCTTTGGAGCCACCCTTTAGAGTGATTATCAGAGACTTATTTTTGGCTTGCCCTAAACTTTTTTTATCCACACTACTCATGACCCATACAGCTGCAGAAAACTCTGCTTAGCCTCTCAGCCAATAAATTTCATTTTGGTTATAAAATATCTTAGCCATTCTTTTCAAATGAGAAAATCCCTAGAAGAGTATTTCTGGGCTTCTTTCTCTGGAATCAAGAACTTACAAATCTTTGCTGCCTTGGTCACTCTCTGGTGTCCTCAAACAGATTTTCAAAAATATTTTGTCTAGATTTTATAGTTCCCATTGGGAGGACTGATCTGAAATAGGATAGTCTTTCATTATCAAAAGTGGAAATACAATGGATGTTAAATTTCATTCAAAAGACATTTTCAGCATCTATGGAAATGATATTTTTCTCAAGATCTGTTAATAACAAACTATATTAATGGATTTTCTCATTATATCCATCTTTGCATACTTTGAATAAAACACCATTTGTCAGTGTTTTGTTTTTGAACATTCTGTTGGAGACTGTGTCCTATAGGATATTTTATTTAAGACTTTTCCATTGATATTAATAAATTCAATAAATCCATGTTTTCTTCTTGTGCAACCTTTATCAGGCTTAGTTGTCACACGTAAAGTAAAAACAATTTTAGAGACACCTGGGTGGCTCAGTTGGTTAAGTGACTTCGATTCAGGTCACAATCTCACAGTTGGTGAGTTCAAGCCCCAAATCAGGCTCTCCACCTTCAGGACAGAGCCCACTTCAGATCCTCTGTCTCCATCTCTCTCTGCCCCTTCCATGCTGTGCGATCTTAAAAATAAATGTTTATTGTTTTTAATGTTTATTTATTTTTGAGAGAAAGAGAGACAGAGCACAAGTGGGGAGGGGCAGAGAGAGGGAGACACAGAATCTGAGGTAGGTTCCAGGCTCTGAGCTGTCAGCACAAACCCTGATGCGGGGCTTGAACCACTAACTGAGATCATGACCTGAGCCAAAGTCCGACAGTTAACCAACTGAGCCACCCAGGTGTTCCAAACAAACATTAAAAAAAAAAAACCCACAATATTTTCCTTTTTTAAAATTTTTAAATGTTTTTTATTATTTTTTTTTTATTTTAAAGAGAGAGAGTGCATGAAAGCCGGGGAGAAGGATAAAGGGAGAGAGATCTAGAATCTTAAGTAGGCTCCAGCTCAGTGCAGAACCCCCTGCAGGGCTCCATTCCATGATCCTGGTATCATGACCTGAGCTGAAATCAAGAGTCAGACACTCAACCAATTGAGCCACACAGGAGTCCCAATATTTTCTTTTTTTAAATTATACTCAGAACAAGGGTTGTTAAACTTTTTTTCCTAAAGGGACAGATAGTAAATCTGTTATGCTTTCCAGACCATATAATCTCTCTCTCTCTCTCTCTCTCTCTCTCTCTCTCTCTCTCTCTCACACACACACACACACACACACACACACACACACACACCCCTTATTTACAATAAAAGAAAGCAGGCCAAATTTGTCCCACTGTCCACAGAGGCAACCCCTGCTTTAGAATAGTTTATGTAGTACTGTATTATATAGTACTTAAAAATTTAGTAACATTTCCCTGTAAAATCATCTGGGTCTGGTACTTTTATTTATACATAGTAATTGAATAACTTTCTCATTTTCTCAAACTTCCTGTCTCTATTGGCATCAATGTTGGTAAATTTATTTTCCTGGGAAATTACCAATTTCACCTATGTTTTTAAATATATCTGCTAGAGTTGTGTAAAATAATTTCATGACATTAATTTGGATATTTAAAAATTTCCTTACTTTTAGTGTATTTCTTCTTGTTTTGTGTATCATTTGTGTAACTTTGTTTTTCCCCTCTTTTTCCTCATCAGATAGTAGTTTGTATATTTTGTTTATGTTCTATGCAAAGAACCAGCATATTAATTTATAAAACAGCTTAAAAACAGGAGAACTAAGTCTATAAGTTCTGCATTTGTCTTTATATTTCTCTTCTGCTTCCTTTTATTTTCTTATTCTTTTTCTAGTTTTTTGGTTGCATATTTAATTTATTAAAATTTCTAATTTTTATTCATACAAGTATTAAAGGCTACTAAAAGCTATGAATTATTTTATAATTGTTTTCATTATATTTCATGGAAATTTTATTCTATATTTAATGTGTAGTATTACAGTATTGTTAATTTTTATATATTCTTCAATTTTGTTTTTTATTTTCTATTTGACATAATAGTTACATAATAAGAGTTTTAAATTTTCCAAATGGAAAGGAATTTTTGCTTCTAGATTTTTTATTATTGTTTCACTCTCTATATGAAATGTGCAACCAATTATAGTACTTGGGAATCAAAGATTTTTCCTCATCAGATTACTCAAGATCACCCTAAGTGGAGATGTAATTGAGCAGCAGTCAATATCTAGATAATAGCAACCAATCATCTGACCTATGAGGCAGGCCTGAATTCTGTCCTCTTCCATCAGTTGATTTTAGGTATTCCCCACCCCATGAGACCATATATGTGGGTTGAGACAAAGGTATTGTTGCAAAAGATGTAATTCTTAGACCCCCATTTATCTAATTATGCCTTTTAGACAACTGAAGGCTGATTTCCTGAATATACCACTTCTGTTGTAAAATGGTTTTTGTCAGTTCCCTCACCCATTCCTATGACTCAATGAGTATGATAATATACAAGTCATGTTGGACAACTCAGTTTACATAGTCATTTGGTGTCCCATGGTTGGGTGTTCAGTCTCTACAAGAGCTCATTAGCATGCCAGGAACTGCCGTGAAAATGGAAAATAGCTGTTGTGACCCTTTTATTGGGCTTTCCGACAGACCATTCTTATCTACCAGATACATTAAGCTCCTTTAGATCTACTAGATCATAGTGGTAAGGGGACTGCAAAGAAGCTTGGGAGCCCTTTCTTCCTTAGGTCCCACTTAAAACCAGCAGGCTTTTTGGATAATCTTTAAAAACGATATAAAACAATAATTTTTAAGACATTATATACTATTATCTAAATCCAAAAAGGCCTGTCAAGTGAAATGACACTTTGCACAAAAGCTTATGCTTTATCTTAGAGGAGATACCCCTACATGCCCCAGACCATTAGACCCTCAAAATCATCACATATAACACAAGGTCCCAGATTTTATGGGATTTTCTTCCCACCCTCTGACATGATCTTGTGAGCTACACATAACAAAGAAAATGAACTAGTATCCTTTCTAAAGAATGCTAAGACAATCAAGTTTCCTTAGAACTATGTTATGACAGAGTATGAAAAATAACACAGTCCTAGGAAAAAATGATGAAGTTATACTATTTTCCCTTTCTATGAAAGCAAGCTGCTTTGATCTTCTCTGCTGATATATTGAGAAAAAAGAGTTCACTAAATCAGTAATTATTCATCATGAGATATAGGTTGTTACTGATCTGCACATGTAGAAGTATCAACAACAAGGCAGCTGTGATTTGGGTAATCACCTGGTTAACTTACAGTGGTCTACTAATACCAAGCTCAATCCATCTTGTTTTTTGCAGGACCCAGACAATGGAATCCAACAAGTGACCACTACTACCACATCCTTCAAGTCTAACTGATAATTTCTGCAACTTCTCCAGAAATATATCCTAGCTTTTATTTATAAGAATGACAGGGAGAGACAAGTTTTAGGAGTTTCCATTTGTCCCTTCCAATTGTAATGGCTCTAATTCCAATGTCAGAAAACCAGCTTCTACACATATCTATACAGATTATGCAATTGAGGTGTAAAATAACTGGGTAAGTCTGCATACCCATTAGACCTACTATGAGATACACTTGGGTCAAAACATCATTTATCACCTAGTGACCTAGTTCTATATGCCATGACTCTAACTGGATGACAACACTTTCTGGATCTTTTGATATTAATGTCTGCCCCAACCCTATAGCTAACAGTACTGAAAAAGTAAAGTTACTTCTGCAAATGACCACAGATGGCTTCTATAACTACTATATGTACTTATGGAAGCACTTCAGGGTCCTTCATCAGGGGCAACTGGGCTCTCCCTTTCTATCAGTGGGCTCTAGATCTTAGAGCTGACTTATATCTAGAAGCCTGTGAAGTGCTGTGAGTTTCCACTTCAGTGGTCAATGTCAAGAGCTGATTTTTTTTCTGCTTATGTAAATCAAACAATATCTCAGTCAGCTGCTCACCTAATTTTGCTCCTAGAAACGACATGGTAATTTAGCTATTACCATAGATTTCTGTACTGCCATCCAGGCTTAACTACTTGTTATGGTAATTATGTTTGTATTGCCAGATGGTCAAATATTACCATCTGGCCCCTACCAATCCGTGATATTTAATCCCCATAGATACTATGGAGTCTGGATCTCTGCCATCATCTCCTACTGTCAACAAAAGCCAAAAAAGGACAACCCCTATGAAACTTCTCAAAAAATTCTTGTACTCATCTTTCCAAAGTACTCCTTATTAGGTTAAGTGAAGACAGTGTCCTTAAGAGCCTCCTAGGGAATTATTTTAAAGGAGAGGGAGGGGTCAACATGGCAGAGAAGTAGGGGGATCCATACCTCTCTCATCTCTCAAAGAAGTGCTAAAGCCAAAGGACTTTGAATCTAGGAGCCTGGGGAGAAAAGCGACAGAATCTACCAGGAAGAAAATAGGTCAACTGAGAAAAGATAGGTGGGTGATTGCGAACTGGGGGAGATAAAAAAAAAAAAGGCCACGTGGACACGGAGGGGAGGAACCCCCTTCTCCAGAGAGACAAAGGGAAGAGAAAGAGTGGCTAGGGAAGTGTAGGACCGTATCTGGATAGGAGAAAGACCTCGGACTGGGACTGAGAAGGAACTATCTCTAACTGTGGGGCCTTCTTTGGACTGGGTCTGGCTCCCTGTTGGTGCACTTGAGGAGGAGGGGAGCCAGGCTTAGTGGTAGGTCAGGGGCACAGTCCACAGTTGGAGAAAGCGGCCCCCTCCCTGGAGGGTTGCTATAGTACAAAGCCTGCCTGCGCTGGCCATCTCCAAGCTCAGTGGCTGGGCGGAAGGGGCAGACCCCAGTAGGAGAAAGTGGCCCCATCCCTGGAGTGGTGTGGAAAACGACAAAGCTTGCCCACATCTGCCTGCATGCAGTCAGCCACCCCCAGGGCTCAGCGCAGAGGTCGGGGGCACAGTCCAAGGTAGGAGAAAGCAGCCCTCCCTGAAGTGTGGTGGCACAGACAATGCCAACTGGGACCACATATGGGGTGTCACTAAGAGGCGCTTCCCCAGTGCCAAAGCACATGCAGCGGGACTTGGAATCCTAGCCAAGCACAGGGTCAGGGGAGTTGGAGGAGCAAGAAGGACCACCCAGTCTGTGCCCACAGCACAGTGAGGATGACTCAAACGGAGTCCACAGGGCCCGGATCCATGGAGAAGAGACTGAGGGATCGCCATTTCCACCCCTCCACCACCACTACCAGCAAGGCGGGCCCTCAGGGATTAGTCCCAGGGCCTATAGTGGAGGTGGGTCCAGACTATACCAAACCAGCCCCTTCCTACCGGGTAACTGCATATATACTGGAGCTGGACAGACCCTGTGGACAGATCCTCCAGACCAATGATGCAGCATTGCCTGGATTAACTCTAGGTCAATTCTGGATATATAGATATATTCTTCCCCCCATTTCTCCTCCTTATCTCTTCCCTCCTCTAGGCTGGTTACTCTGGCTAGTGGTTTGTGTAAACAGACATATTTAATCCATTCTCTTGATGCATGTTCTACACCTCTTTCTTACATTCCTTTCTCTCTCTCTGGAATAATCAAGCCATATAGTTTCTCTGCCTGGGTAACTTTATCTTCACTTCTTTTTCCCTACCTCCTTCTTTATCTCCCTTTCTCTCCTCTGGATTAAGCCTTTTAGTCTCTCTGCCTAGTCAATGTTTTTTTTTTTTTTTTTTTTTTTGTCCCCACTCCCGTCATTTCTCTCTTTGTATGTGCTCTTCCAACAGCACCGCCTCCACCCTGTTCTTGTAGTCAGTGTTTTTGGGGTTTTGTGTTTTTAGTTTTTGTTTGTTTGTGTTATTTGCATGTTTGTGTGTTTTTGTCTCCTGTTTTTTGTTTTCCTTTACAGGGCTACTCCAAGGAAAAAATCAAAGCACACCTGGGGGAGGGTCCAAAGTAGGGTAATACAAAGTAGGGTAATAAAATAACCGAAGTCATACAAACAGAGAGCAAGTAACAATCTCCAAAAAACACCACCTGGACAGGCCTTGGACACTGTATGACCCTCCTTTAATATAGCAGTGCTCACAGTGCAGAGCCTACAACAAGCTTTTAAAATGCATAAGGGGCAGAAAACTAGCCAAAATGATTAAATGGAAGAATTCTCCTCAAAAGAAATTGCAGGAAGTAGTGACAGTTAACAAATTGATCAAAACTGACTTAAGAAATATAACTGAACAAGAATTTAGAATAATACTTAAAAATTAATTGCTGGGCTTGAAAAAAGCATAGAGGACAGCAGAGAATCTATTGCTACAGAGATCAAGGGACTAAAAAATAGTCATGATGAATTAAAAATGCTATAAATGAGGTACAAAATAAAATAGAGGAGGCCACAGCGTGGATTGAAGAGGCAGAGGGAAGAAGAGGTGAATTAGAAGATAAAATTATGGAAACAGAGGAAGCTGAGAAAAAGAGAGATAAAAAAAAAATCCAGGAGTATGAGGGGAGAATTAGAGAACTAAGTGATGCAATCAAATGGAACAATATCCATATCATAGGAATTCCAGATGAGGAAGAGAGAGAGAAAGGGGCTGAAGGTGTACTTGAACAAATCATAGCTGAGAACTTCCCTGATCTGGGGAAGGAAAAAGGCATTGAAATCCAAGAGGCACAGAGAACTCCCTTCAGACATAACTTGAATCGATCTTATGCACAACATATCATAGTGAACCTGGCAAAATATAAGGATAAAGAGAAAAATCTGAAAGCAGCTAGGGATAAACGGGCCTTAACATACAAAAGTAGACACATAAGGTAGTAGCAGACCTATCTCCTAAAACTTGGCAGGCCAGAAAGGAATGGCAGGAAATTTTCAATGTGATGAACAGGAAAAATATGCAGCCAAGAATCCTTTACCCAGCAAGTCTGTTATTCAGAATAGAAGGACAGATAAAGTTCTTCCCAAACAAACAAAAACTGAAGGAATTCATCACCACTAAACTGGCCCTACAAAGAGATCCTAAGGGGGATTCTGTGAGTGAAATGTTGCAAGGACCACAAAGTACCAGAGACATCACTACAAGCATGAAACCTACAGACATCACAATGACTCTAAACCCATATCTTTCAGTAATAACACTGAAGGTAAATGGACTAAATGCGCCAACCAAAAGAAATAGGGTATCAGAATGGATAAAAAAACAAGACCCATCTATTTGCTGTCTACAAGAGACTCATTTTAGACCTGAGGACACCTTCAGATTGAAAATGAGGGGATGGAGAACTCTCTATCATGCTACCGGAAGTCAAAAGAAAGCTGGAGTAGCCATACTTTTATCACACAAACTACACTTTAAATTAAAGGCTGTAACAAGAGATGAAGAAGAGCATTATATAGTAATTACAAGGCCTATCCATCAGGAAGAGCTAACAATTATACATGTCTATGCACCGAATATGGGAGCCCCCATATAGATAAAATAATTAATCACAAACATAAGCAACCTTATTGATAAGAATGTGGTAATCGCAGGAGACTTTAATACTTCACTTACAACAATGGATACATCATCTAGACACAGGATCAATAAAGAAACAAGGGCCCTGAATGATACATTGGATCAGATGGACTTGACAGATATATTTAGAACTCTGCAACCCAAAGCAATGGAATATACTTTCTTCTCAAGTGAACATGGAACATTCTCCAAGATAGATCACACATTGGGTCACAAAACAGCCCTTAATAAATGTAAAAGAATTGAGATCATACCATGCACACTTTCAGACCACAATGCTATGAAACTTGAAATCAACCACAGGAAAAAGTCTGGAAAACCTCCAAAAGCATGGAGGTTAAAGAACAACCTAGTAAAGAATGAATGGGTGAACCAGGCAATTAGAGAAGAAATCAAAAAATATACGGAACAAATTAAAATGGAAATACAACAATCCAAATGCTTTGGGATGCAGCAAAGACAGTCCTGAGAGGAAAATACATTGCAGTCCAGGCCTATCTCAAGAAACAAGAAAAATCCCAAAATACAAAATCTAACAGCACACCTAAAGGAACTAGAAACAGAACAGCAAAGACACCCAAGCCCACCAGAAGAGAAATAATAAAGATCAGAGCAGAAATAAACGATATAGAATCCAAAAAAACAGTAGAGCAGATCAATGAAACCAAGAGTTGGTTTTTTGAAAAAATAAACAAAATTGATAAACCTCTAGACAGGCTTCTCAAAAAGAAAAGGGAGATGATCCAAATAGATAAAATCATGAATGAAAATGGAATTATTACAACCAATCCCTCAGAAATACAAGCAATTATCAGAGAATACTATGAAAAATTATATGCGAACAAAATGGAAAACGTGGAAGAAATGGACA
Source organism: Prionailurus viverrinus (assembly GCF_022837055.1). NCBI lineage: Eukaryota > Metazoa > Chordata > Mammalia > Carnivora > Felidae > Prionailurus > Prionailurus viverrinus. Next base: position 92,696,143 of record NC_062569.1, read on the forward strand.
AAATCCTAAACTCCCACTCACTTCCAAAACTCAAATGGGAAGAAATAGAAAAATTGAACAGACCCATAACCAGTGAAGAAGTTGAATCAGTTATCAAAAATCTCCCAACAAATAAGAGTCCTGGACCAGGATTGGGGAATTCTACCAGACATTTAAAGCAGAGATAATACCTATCCTTCCCAAGTTGTTCCAAAAAATAGAAAGGGAAGGAAAACTTCCACACTCATTCTATAAAGCCAACAATACTTCAATTCCCAAACCAGACAGAGACCCAGGAAAAAAAGAGAACTACAGGTCAATATCCCTGATGAATTATGGATGCAAAAATTCTCAACAAGATACTAGCAAATCGAATTCAACAGCTTATAAAAAGAATTATTCACCATGATCAAGTGGGATTCATTCTTGGGCTGCAGGGCTGGTTCAATATTTTCAAGCCAATCAATGTGATACATCACATTAATAAAAGAAAAGATAAGAACCATATGATCCTGTCACAAAATTAAGCATCCTTTCTTAATAAAAACCCTCAAGAAAGTCGAGGTAGAGGGAACATACTTAAACATCATAAAAGCCATTTATGAAAAGCCCACAGCTAATATTATCCTCAATGGGGAAAAACTGAGAGCTTTCTCCCTGAGATCAGGAACATGACAGGGATGTCCACTCTCACCACTGTTGTTTAACATAGTGTTGGAAGTCCTAGCTTCAGCAATCAGACAACAAAAGGAAATCAAAGGCATCAAAATTGGCAAAGATGAAGTCAAACTTTCACTTTTCGCAGACAACAGATACTCTACATGGAAAACCTGACAGACTCCACCAAAAGTCTGCTAGAACTGATACATGAATTCAGCAAAGTTGTAGGGTACAAAATCAATGTACAGAAATCAGTTGCATTTTTATACACAAATAATGAAGCAACAGAAAGAGAAATAAAGAATCTGATCCCATTCACAATTGCACCAAGAATCATAACATACCTAGGAATAAACATAACCAAAGACATAAAATATCTGTATGCTGAAAACTATAAAAAGCTTAAGAAGGAAACTGAAGAAGATACAAAGAAATGGAAAAACATTCCATGCTCATGGATTGGAAGAATAAATATTGTTAAAATGTCAATACTAACCAAAGCTATCTACACATTCAATGCAATCCCAATCACGCAGCCACTCTGAAAAACAGTGTGGAGGTTCCTCAAAAAATTAAAAATAGATCTCCCCTATGACCCAGCAATAGCACTGCTAGGAATTTACCAAAGGGATACAGGAGTGCTGATGCATAGGGGCATTTGTACCCCAATGTTTATAGCAGCACTTTCAACAATAGCCAAATTATGGAAAGAGCCTAAATGTCCATCAACTGATGAATGGATAAAGAAATTGTGGTTTATATACACAATGGAGTACTACATGGCAATGAGAAAGAATGAAATATGGCCTTTTGTAGCAATGTGGATGGAACTGGAGAGTGTTATGCTAAGTGAAATAAGTCATACAGAGAAAGACAGATACCATATGTTTTCACTCATATGTGGATCCTGAGAAACTTAACAGAAACCCATGGGGGAGGGGAAGGAAAAAAAAAAGGTTAGAGATGGAGGGAGCCAAAACATAAGAGACTTAAAAACTGAGAACAAACTGAGGGTTGATGGGGTGGTGGGAGGGGGGGGAGGGTGGTTGATGGGTATTGAGGAGGGCACCTGTTGGGATGAACACTGGGTGTTGTATGGAAACCAATTAGACAATAAATTTCATATTTAAAAAAAATGTAATCCCAATCAAATTGCACCAGCATTCCTCTCAATGCTAGAACAAGCAATCCTAGATTTGTATGGAACTACAAAACACTCCAAATAGCCAAAGTAATATGGAAGAAGAAAACCAAAGCGGGAGGCATCACAATCCCAGACTTTAGCCTCTACTACAAAGCTGTAATCATCAATAGAGTATGGTATTGGCACAAAAACAGACACATAGACCAGTGGAATAGAATACAGACCCCAAAATTGGAGACACAAATGTATGGCCAACTAATCTTTGACAAAGCAGGAAAGAGTATCCAATGGAAAAAGGAGTCTCTTTAACAAATGGTGCTAGGGGCGCCTGGGTGGCTCAGTCGGTTAAGCCTCCGACTTCAGCTCAGGTCACGATCTCACGGTCCGTGAGTTTGAGCCCTGCATGGGGCTCTGGGCTGATGGCTCAGAGCCTGGACCCTGCTTCCGATTCTGTGTCTCCCTCTCTCTCTGCCCCTCCCCCGTTCATGCTCTGTCTCTCTCTGTCTCAAAAAAATAAATAAACATTAAAAAAAAAAATGGTGCTGGGAGAACTGGACAGCAACATGCAGAAGAATGAAACTAGACCACTTTCTTACACCATTCAGAAAAATAAACTCAAAATGGATGAAGGACCTGAATGTGAGACAGGTAACCATCAAAACCCTAGAGGAGAAAGCAGGAAAAAACCTCTTGGATCTCAGCCACAGCAATTTCTTACTTGACACATCTCCAAAGTCAAGGGAATTAAAAGCAAAAATGAACTACTGGGACCTCAAGTTAAAAAGCTTCTGCACTGCAAAGGAAACAATCAACAAAACTAAAAGGCAACCAACAAAATGGGAAAAGATATTTGCAAATGACGTGTCGGATAAAGGGCTAGTATACAAAATTTATAAAGAACTCACCAAACTCCACACCCAAAAAACAATCCAGTGAAGAAATGGACAGAAGACATGAACAGACACTCTTCTAAAGAAGACATCGAGATGGCCAACAGACACATGAAAAGATAATCAACGTCACTCCTCATCAGGAAAATACAAATCAAAACCACACTGAGATACCACCTCATGCCAGTCAGAGTGGCTAAAATGAACAAATCAGGAGACTATAAATGTTGGAGAGGATGTGGAGAAACAGGAACCCTCTTGCACTGTTGGTGAATGCAAACTGGTGCAGCCACTCTGGAAAACAGTGTGGAGCTTCCTCAAAAAATTAAAAATAGATCTCCCCTATGACCCAGCAATAACACTGCTAGGAATTTACCCAACGGATACAGGATGCATAGGGGCACTTGTACCCCAATGTTTATAGCAGCACTTTCAACAATAGCCAAATTGTGGAAAGAGCCTAAATGTCCATCAGCTGATGAATGGATAAAGAAGATGTGGTTTATATATACAATAGAATACTACTTGGCAATGAGAAAGAATGAAATCTGGCCATTTGTAGCAATATGGATGGAACTGGAGAGTGTTATGCTAAGTGAAATAAGTCAGACAGAGAAAAACAGATACCATATGTTTTCACTCATATGTGGATCCTGAGAAACTTAACAGAAGACCAGGGAGAAGGGAAAGAGGAGAAAACAACTTACAGAGAGGGAGGAAGGCAAACCATAGGAGACTCTTAAATACTGAGAACTGAGGGTTGATGGGGAGTGGGGGAGAGGGGAAAGTGGTTGATGGGCATTGAGGAGGGCACCTGTTGGGATGAGCACTGAGTGTTGTATGGAAACCAGTTTGACAATAAATTATATTTAATATTAAAAAAAAAGAGCCTCCTAGGGAATATGGTCAGGAAGTGAGTTGCCAGAACAAATATAAAATATCCATTTAAAATTCTCCTCTCCCTGTCTTCTGACCCCTTCTTTAATACTATACCTCTCTACTTTATTTACCATATACTTTTGTTGAGTCCAGCCTTCAAAGAACCATCCCAACAAATGATTCAGAACAGATTCAGGTGTCCTTCTCAAAGCATTAAATCCAAATTATGGTTGAGTGCCCCCATGTAAATGAACTCTCCTCTATGTAGCCCCTATACTCAACCCTTTAAAAAACATTCCTATACACTTGGTGACTATCCAATTCCTAAATTCCTTTGGTGGGGAGGGATTCATATGTAGTGCCTATTTCTTTCAGGAGGAAAACTTATGCTTATATATTAGGCTGTACTGAACTCTGAGATCTAATTACTGGGCTGAAGGTAATGAAATTGAAGGTTGATCTTGTGAGGGTAAAATCATCAGGCAAGAAAACTACCTAATTTCATCAGTCATTTACAGTCTTCTAGAAAAGGAGAACCATTCTCTGGAAATAGTAAAAGAGGTACTTCTGTTGGCCAGGAGGGATCAAGGAAATTGGAGAGGGTGAAATTCTCAGGCTTATACTCACAAATTTCCCTATTCCAAGTGTAGTGGTTGAATAATGTCGCCCAGACCCTCAGAATGTGTCCTTATTTGAAAATTAGGTCTTTACATATGTAATTTGTTAAGAATTTTGACATGCGGGGCATCTGGATGGCTCAGTCCGAAGAGCATGAGACCCTTGATCTCAGGGTTATAAGTCTGAGCCCCATGTTAGGTGGAGACAATTTTTTTGAGATGAAATCATCCTTGAGTAAAGGGTAGGCCCTAAAGCCAATGACTGGTGTCCTTGTAAAAGAGGAGAGGACACAGAGGCATAGAGAAGAAGGTCATGTGAATACAGAGAAAGAGACTGGAATCATGCTGCCAGACATCAAGGGACACTAGGAGCCACAAGAAGCTGGAAGAGGCAAGAAAGGGTTCTCTCCTAGAGCCTTGAGAAGGAGCATGGCCTGACAAATATCTTGATTTTGGAGTTCTGCCTCCAAAAGGAAATAATAAATTTCTGTTGTTTGAAGTCACCCAGTGTACAGAATTTTGTTATGGCAGCCCTAGGAAGTGAATATATCAGGAATCAGGGTCACACTCTTTACTTATCAGGGCTTTAATTAATATATTACCTTAAATGACAAAAAAAACAAACCAAACCAAAAAACAAAACAAAACAAAACCAAAAAACAAAAAACACCTGTCAGTTGTAATTAAGATTTGTTGAGATGAAGAGAGTATCCTGGATTATCTGGGTAGGCCCAATCTAATCACATGAGTCCTTAAGAGTTGAGAATCTCTCCCAGCTATGGTTAAAAAGAGATGCTATGTTATCTTTGAAGATGGAGGAAGGGAGATTTAAGCCTAGAAATGTGTACAGTTTACAAAAGGTTAAAAAGGCAAGAAAATAGATTCTCCTCTAGAGCTAGCAAAAAGGAATGCAACCCTGCTAATATCTTGATTTTAGCTCAGTGAGACCTGTATTGGACTTCTGGCCTACAGAACTATAAGATAATACATTTGTGTTGTTTCAAACTACTAAATTTGTGATAATTTACATGAGAATAGAAAATAATACAAGGGGCATCAAAGGAAGCTGGTTTTTTTTTTCCATCATCATTATAGTCATCCTTGTTCTTTATCAGTTAAACACCACAAGTACTTTAAATCCTACTGTCTTACCTTTCCATCAGCCCCTTTCCCAATTATTCATATGAGGATGTTTAAGTAATTATGATGTCACTGCATGATAAAGTTTAATACCACTTCATCTGGCACCTTCAGTGGGTTCTTTGATTTTAAATTGGAGACAGTTCAAACCCAAACTCCTATCCTGAGGGTCTACAATCTAGAACAGGAGGCAGCAAACTTTTTATGTGAAGGGATAGACAGTAAATAGTTTAGGCTTCACAGGACTTACAGCTCTGTCACAACTGCTGACTTTACTCTTGTGGTAAGAAAGCAACCACAGACAATATGTTAGTGGTTAGCATGGCTGTGTCCCAAAAAAACATTTTATAAAAATAAGGCCTCAAGCGAGATTTGTCCCATTGGCTCTAGCTTCCAATCCCTGATCTAGAACAATTCTGATAATTATTGTCTTAACCAGGGTTCTGTGGAAAACAGCCTGAGGCTAGGCTTAAGTGCTAATGTTTCATAGAGAATTGCAATCTCAGAGCTGTAATAATAAAGGAAAACTGAAGTAAAGCAAAGACGTAAAAGTAAGATGATACATGATCACACTAATCACTACTTTATGGGAGAAGACAAAGAGACACAGCCAATCACTCAGCATGTATATATGTTTGGCATTGCTAGATGTCTCTAACAGTCTATGTGGAAAAACCATAATTCAGAATAGCCCAACCACAGAGAGGAAGGAAAGGAGAATTTATTTCTGTGTCTTGTCTAATATTGGTCAAGGTTTTCTCCATGGGAAGTTAATACCCCCTCATTTCAGAGTCTTGTCATTTGACTCCTTTGGTAGCTGGTAGGAAAGCCAGATATCATATCTTATAGTATGGTATATTATCTGAATCCAGAATTAAAGGGAGAAGCTAAGACTTGGCATAGCCAGTCTACTTAAGAAAACAGTACTGTATAAAACTGATTAATTTTGCCAAAACAGAGATGAAGCAAACAGTCATGATTTGGGGATACAGACAGGCCTGAGAGAATTCAAGGAAATGTATACAGTATTATGCCCAATATAAGCATCTCTCAGTTCAAGGGCACCCTCTTCGATTTGATACACTAATGCACAGTTTCTTTAGTAAATAATATCTCAGAGAGAGGATGGTCTGTTTTCTGATTCCACAATACTATGTTGTTTCAATATTACACTTAACATCAGTAATGTGTTCCTTCTTTCACCTCACCACAAAGCCTCTGTGGAAAATTGTCCCTTCCAGGTTGAATTTATCCCAGAAATGTAAATGTTTTTAATTAGAAAACCTATTAGTATTTCAACAAATTAACAATTTAAGGAATACTCATCTTGTAGTATAAGTACATGATAGCTTTCTTTTTTTTGTAATATAAGTGTCTGACATTAAACTTTTGATTGCTGAGGCATTCACTTCAGACATCCATCTTGAAGAAACACATTGCAAGCTACATGACTAAATAAAGAGCCAGGATACCCCACCCATGAAGTTCCCCTTTTTTAGAAAGCTCTGGTTGACACAGATAAACTGACAATTTGATTGACAGCTTACTTTTCCTTTCCCACACTTAAATTCCCACTCTTCTGTTTTATTTCACAAATAAAGTGAACATGTGAAACCCTAGGCATTCCATCCTCAATAAAATCAGAACCCCAGGTACATACACTCTCTCTTTCTCTACCTATGACTTCACTGAATGGCCCCAACCATGTTGTGTACCCTCTAGGACTCATGAACAATAATCTTGTTTTTCAAAGTTCCCTGATGATTGTTGTTGAGGGGTATCTTGACCATTAAAAAAACCCACAAGGGCTGGTCTAGCCACAACACTGGCTCTGAAAAAGGAAATGTTGATGATAGCTGGTTCAGGTCCAGCTAGTGTCCCCAGGTATTTCTAGATCCTATATAGCATCCTTATCAATAGACTGAGATTAGCACAAAACATATCTCAATGCATGTAGAAACGCATCCAAAAAATTCAACACTGTTTATAATTTAAAACTCTTTGAATATTGGAAATAGGTGAACTTCATAAAAGCAATCAACCAAAAACCTGTAGCAAACATCTTAATTTTGAAATCTTGGAAGATATTTCTTTTGCAGTTGGAAACAAAAGAAAGTTCCCATTAAAGCCATTTATATTCACCTCCACTGGGTTCCTATCCAACAAAACAAATATGTATATAAAAATATATAAATATTAGAAAGGAAGAAACAAAATTTGTCTATGTTTGCTATGCTTTTATACATAGCATATTCCAGGTAATCTAAGGACAGCCATTAAAAACAAAACATTAGGTGACACAATGAACACAAAATAACAAAATCAATATTTTATGCACTAAAAAGACTTAAAATTAATTTTTAAAAAAATTAATTCACAGAAGCAATAAAATCTATAAAGTACTTAGAATTAATCTAACAAAAGATATACATATGAATTTTGTGGAAAAAGTTATAAAGCTATATAGAAAAAAAGAAGGCTAAAGGAAACACTATGTTTATAGTTGGAACATTCATATCTTAAAGAAGTAAATTTTTTCTAATCGGTATGTTCAAATTACAAACAAAATCCCAGGAGACATTTACATAGAGTTTTAGAAACTGATTCTGCAGTGTATATAGTACAATAAATGTTCAGAAAAAGCCAAGATAGAGAAGGAAGAGGTGGAGGACATACCAGATAACAAGATGTTTTGTAAAGGTATTATTACTAATAAAATGTAGTAACAGTACACTAATAAATAAATATATCAATGCAACAGAGGAAAAGTCCAGAAAAAAGATCCATTCAAGCATGAGAATTTCATATGTGAGTGATATGTCCTTATAAATTAGTAACTAAATTAACTATTCAATAAATGAATTATTTATCTGTAAAAACAGACATATCCCTTATTTCAAACCAATATAAAATAAATTATATTTAAGTTCAAATCTAATCGTGAAATGGAAAGCCTTAAAACTGATCTTCTATTTTAAAACAAGGATGCTATTTTCCCACAGGAAGAAATGATTTACTGAATAAGATACAAAATGCAAGAAACAAATGAAAAGACTGACAAAATTCAATACATTAAAATAAGAAAAAACCTCTACGTGTCAAAAGGCTGTTGATGGAAGAACTAATGTACAAGAAGTCAAACAATTTGGGGGCACCTGGGTGGCTCAGTTGGGTAAGCATCTCACTCTTGATTTCAGCTCTGGTCATGAAATCGCAGTTTGCAGGATTGAGTCCTGTGGCAGGTTCTGCACTGACAAATGGAGAGATTCTCACTCTCCCTCTCTCTCTCTGCCCCTCCCCTGCTTGTACATGCAGTCATTCGTGCTCTTTCTCTCAAAATAAACAAGCTTTTAAAAAAAGTCAAATGATTTATTCAAGATTTCAAACATGTAGTATTCTGACATTAATACTAATTTATTTCTCATCCCTTTTAATTTTTAATTACTTAACACACATTATATTCATAAAAATATGAACAAAGGGGACTATCAAGGGGCGCCTGGGTGGCGCAGTCGGTTAAGCGTCTGACTTCAGCCAGGTCACGATCTCGCGGTCCGTGAGTTCGAGCCCCGCGTCGGGCTCTGGGCTGATGGCTCAGAGCCTGGAGCCTGTTTCCGATTCTGTGTCTCCCTCTCTCTCTGCCCCTCCCCCGTTCATGCTCTGTCTCTCTCCCAAAAATAAATAAACGTTGAAAAAAAAATTTATAAAAAAAATTTAAAAAAAAAGGGGACTATCAATACCTTTGATCACTTTCCCCAGTTCCAATCTCCAGTATCCTCCCCAGATTTGTACATATACTTTCAGGCCTTTTTTCTTGGGTATTTGAATATATAATAAAAACACAAATGCATTATTCAAGTAGCCTTATACTGCACTTATTGTTCTTCAACTTTTATTTTTAAAACATGGATTAAAGAACTTTCCATATCAGTACAGCATTCTATAATATGGATATATTGGCATACATTTATTCCATTTTCTATTAATTGAACTTTATTCTGTTTTCAGTATTTTGGCCCTTGGTAATATAAATAGGATAGACCTCTGAAATGAATTTTCTAAGTCATAATGAATACATGTTTTAAATGGTGAGAATGCCAGATTGCCCATATTGGTATATATACCTACTAGTGCTGTATCTAGGTGTCCATTATTCATTATTAATATTTTCCATTACCTGATATTATTTTTAACTTTTAATATTTTGCCAGTCTGATGTAGAAAAAATGGGATATTGCATTTCCCTAGTACTTATAAGTGAGGATATTTCCTTCTCACAGCAGCCAAACTCTGTTCTTTAGAGGTAAGAGACAACACATTTTCAACTCTTATAACTGCCTTTTCTAGTAAACTTACTCTCATATTTCTAAATAAATTTATATTTCAATTTCTTGATATATTAATTACACATATTGATTTCCTATTATGAAAGATGAGGATATGGTACAAGTTTTTTATATATTTTGCATGTTCATTATTTGCCTACTATACGTAGCAAATATCTCCCTCTTTATTGCCTATCTCTTATCATGATTGTCTTGTTATGGTATATTCCTTAAAGCTTTTAGGTTTTATGTCTTTCCTAAGGATGTCTCTACTTTACAGTAACAACTCATTTCCTATAGTTTCTTCTAAAACTTTCTGAGTTGTGATTTTAATGTTTATGTATTTTCTCCATCTGGAATTTACTTCTGTGAATGGAGTAAGGTAGAGAGACATTACTTTTTTTTTTTTCAAAATGGATATCCAATTGTCCATCACCATTTATTCAATAGTTTTTTATGTCCTAAAACATCTTCTCTAAAATATCCAAAAATTACCCCAAAAGTCTGAACCATTTCTGGGATACCCATTTACATCTATTGGTCTTTTTGTATCCCCTGTACCAATATCACAATGTATTGTATTACTTTTTAACAATAGCCAAATTATGGAAAGAACCCAAATGTCCACCGACTGATGAATGGCTAAAGAAGATGTGGTATGTATGTGTGTGGGGGGGGGGGGATATTTTCCATTACCTGATATTATTTTTAATTTTTAATATTTTGCCAGTCTGATGTGGAAAAAATGGGATATTCCATTTCCCTAGTACTTACGTGAGGATATTTCCTTCTCACAGCAGCCAAGCGCTGTTCTTTAGAGGTAAGAGGCAACACCCTATGATGCCAAGTGGGATATTCCTCAGCCATAAAGAAGAATGAAATATTGCCATTTGTAATAACACAGGTTGGAGCTAGAAAGTATTATGCTAAGCAATAAAAGTCAAAGAAGGACAAATACCATATGATTTCAGTCATATGTGGAATTTAAGAAACAAAACAGATGAACATAGGGGGATTAAAAAAAAGAGAGGCAAACCAGAAAACAGATTTAACTAGAGAGAACAAACTGAAGGTTACTGGAAGGGGAGGTGGCAGTGGGGGATGAGTTAAATGGATGATGGGCATTAAGGAGGGCACTTGCTGTGATGAGCACTGGGAGTTGTATGTAAGTGATGAATCACTAAATTCTATACCTGAAACTAATATTTTTTCTAGTCCATTAAACTTTATTTTTTTTCATTTTCTTAAGTTTATTTATTTTCATTATTTTTTATATGTAATTTATTGTCAAACTGGTTTCCATACAACACCCAGTGCTCATCCCAACAGGTGCCCTCCTCAGTGCCCATCAACCACTTTCCCCTCTCCCCCACTCCCCATCAACCCTCAGTTTGTTCTCAGTATTTAAGAGTCTCTTATGGTTTCCCTCCCTCCCTCACTGTAACTTTCCCCCCCCCCCTTTCCCTTCTCCCTGGTCTTCTGTTAAGTTTCTCAGGATCCACATATGAGTGAAAACATATGGTATCTGTCTTTCTCTGCTTGACTTATTTCACTTAGCATAACACTCTCCAGTTCCATCCGTATTGCTACAAATAGCCAGATTTCATTCTTTCTCATTGCCAAGTAGTATTCCATTGTGTATATAAACCACATCTTCTTTATCCATTCATCAGCTGATGGACATTTAGGCTTTTTCCACAATTTGACTATTGTTGAAAGTGCTGCTATAAACAATGGGGTACAAGTGCCCCTATGCATCAGCACTCCTGTATCCGTTGGGTAAATTCCTAGCAGTGCTATTACTGGGTCATAGGGGAGATCTATTTTTAATTTTTTGAGGAACCTCCACACTGTTTTCCAGAGTGGCTGCACCAGTTTGCATTCCCACCAACAGTGCAAGAGGGTTCCTGTTTCTCCACATCCTCTCCAACATCTATAGTCTCCTGATTTGTTCTTTTTAGCCACTCTGACCAGTGTGGTATCTGACCAGTGGTATCTCAGTATGTGAAACTAATATTAAAATGTTTGTTAACTAACCAGAATTTAAATAAAAACTTGAAGTAAAAATTTAAAAAATATTTTAAATATTTTCCTTTTTAAAAATTTATAGTTACTAATTTTATTTTTCTTCTTAACTGACGTATAATATATAGTGTTATATTAGTTTCAGGTGTACAATATAATGATTCAACAATTCTGTTCTTCCATTTATCTATTTTACCCTTCTCCCCAACCACCTCCCTTCTGGCAACCATGGGTTTGTCTCTATATGTAAGAGTCTGGTTTTTTTTTGGCTTGTCTTTTTTTCTCATTGTTCATTTGTTTTGTTTCTTAAATTCCACATATGAGTGAAATCATATGGTATTTGTCTTTCTCTTATTTCACTAAGCATCATACCCTCCAGGTCCATCCATATTGTTGCAAATGGCAAGATCTCATTCTTTTTTATGGCTGAGTAATATTTTATTGTGTATATATACCACATCTTCTTTACTCATCCATCTATGGATGAACACATGGGTTGCTACCATATGTTTGCCATTGTTAACAATGCTGCATTAAACACAGGGGTGCATATATCTTTTCAAATGAGTGGGGGTGTTGTTGTTGTTGTTTTCTTTGGAAAATATCCAGTACTGTAATTATTAGATCATATGGTATTTCTATTTTTAATTTTTTGAGGAACTTCTATGCTGTTTTCCACAGTGGCTGCACCAATTTGCATTCCCAGCAACTGTGTACAAAGCTAGAGGTATCACAATTCCAGAATTCAAGATACACTATAAAACTGTAGTAATCAAAACAGCATGGTACTGGTATAAGAACAGACACATAGATCAATGGAACAGATTAGAGAGCCCAGAAATAAACCCATGCTTATATGGTCAATTAATCTATAATAAAGGAGGCAAGAATATATAATGGAGAAAAGACAGTGTCTTCAACATATGATGCTAGGAAAACTAAGTTGCACGTCACCCTTGCCCAGGGGCCATTCCAATCTTCTCTGTAATTTTAATATATGTGCTGCCAAAGGAGCACAGTGCTTAGAAAACTAGACAGCTACATGCAAAAGAATGAAAATGTACTGCTTTCTTATACTATACACAAAAATAAACTAGAGGCGCCTGGGTGGTGCAGTCGGTTAGGCGTCCGACTTCAGCCAGGTCACAATCTCGCGGTCCGGGAGTTCGAGCCCCGCGTCGGGCTCTGGGCTGATGGCTCAGAGCCTGGAGCCTGTTTCCGATTCTGTGTCTCCCTCTCTCTCTGCCCCTCCCCCGTTCATGCTCTGTCTCTCTCTGTCCCAAAAATAAATAAAACGTTGAAAAAAAATTAAAAAAAAAACACTCAAAAATGGATTAAAGACCTAAATATGAGACCTGAAACCATAAAACTCCTAGAAGAAAAAATGGGTGGTAAATTCTTAGACATCAGCTGTAGAAATATTTTTCCAGATATGTCTCTTCATGCAAGAAAAACAAAAGCAAAATTAAGCTAGTGGGACTACACCAAAATAAAAGGTTTTGCACAGCGAAGGAAACCATTAATAAAACAAAAAGACAACCTACTGAATAGGAAAAGATATTTGCAAATGATATATGCAATAAGGGGTTAATATCCAAAATATATTAAGAACTTATACAACACCAAAAAAAACCCCCAAATAATCCAATTAAAAATTGGGCAGAGGCCCTGAATAGACATTTTTCCAAACAAGACATACAGATGACCAACAGACACATGAAAAGATGCACAACATCGCTCATCATCAAGAAAATGCAAATAAAAACTACAATGAGATTGTCACCTTACACTTGTTAGAGTGGCTGAAATAAAAAACAGAAGAAATAACAAGTGTTGGTGAGGATCTGGAGAAAAATACTTTCTTATGAATTTTAGAATAATTTCCTTAAAAATAAGTAAATTCTGATGACACCTGATTGGAATTACAGTGTATTAATGGATCAATTTGAAGAAATCCAATGTTCTTTCTATTACCATCAGGCAACTTGACTTTCAGGCTCAATATTTATTAGACAAATTCACTTTCTATCATTTAAAAATAAACAAAGAAGAAAACCTATACTAACTAATTTATACAGGTGTTTTCTATGGTATTTAGCAAAAAATATATTACTGAAGAAGGAATATTTATGATGAAAGTGATGCTTTAGATCTTTTCATTGTTATCAACTTTGTTTCCTCAAAATGAAAATTATGAATAATCAAAATGAATAAGGATTATTTCCATAACCTGAGAAATTTTTCTGTATAATTACCTATTTATAAAATCAAGATTGGCTAATTTATGATTATTTAATATTGGTCATGTATCATTACCAAAACTGAATAGCAAAGGCCTATGATTAATGATATTGATAATCAAATTGTTAAGTTCCAGCACAGAATATTTGAAAATGGAAGTTGTTCCACATGTCCCATACCTTCCTCAAAATTCTAGAATTAAATATCAACTTTAACTCTAGGTGAAAAAAGAGACTTAACTTGGGACCATTATTGTGAACAATTCATTCATTCATTCGTTTATTTGCTCATTCATTCATTCAACATATTTTAATTTTAGAAAACACTGAATGCTATGAACTGTGCTACAAGTTAGGTACAAAATAAGAACAAGAAACACCTTCATTCAAGAATGAGGAAAATAAATGCAAGAATAATGGTATTGTAATACTCACTTTCCCTTCATCTCTTGGGCTATCACTTAAATGTACAACTGGACCTGGATGAGTCTTTGTGGATCTGTTAAATTAATTCAAAATAGTAATTAAAAAATAAAAATTAAAACACCTTACCATTAGAGACTGGAACAAAGAAATTATACTAGAATATACTCTTAATAATCTGAGAGTTATTCATTTGAAATTTGGTTGTTTTTCTTGAAGACTATCTTTCTTTCTCCTAGTAACTCTGTTAAAATAGGTGTAACTGTTTTAAAATCAGGTTTAAGAACATAGATCCATATAACAATAGGGTTCTTCATTTCTTTTTTGTTTTAAATGTTTATTTATTTTTGAGAGAGCAAGCATAAGCAGGGGAGGGGCAGAGAGAGAAGGGGACAGAGGATCCAAAGCAGGCTTTGTGCTGCAGACAGACCCAATGTGGATCTCAAACTCACAAACCATGAGATCACGACCTGAGCTGAAGTCAGACGCTTAACCGACTGAGCCACCCAGGTACCCTAGGATTCTTTATTTCTATAGCACAAAAATTAAATACTCAAAGGGACAATATTAATAATGAAAGCGATGCTTTAGATATTTTCATGTTATCAACTTTATTTCCTCATTATCAAAGGAAAATTATGAATAATCAAGATGATGCCTTTTCATAAAAGTATGGATTTATGGACTGGGCATTTTTATGTTTGTTGCCTTATCTGGACCTCCGAAAATTTAAAATTGAACTTTTAGTTACACAAGAAAGAAAACTTACACAGCCATAAGGCTAATGCTGTAAATCCTTGCAACCAAATTGCAAAGTATATAACTGATTTACAATTTCTTTTGACATAAAATCTCTAATTTTGCTCCTAAGAAAAGTTTAGTATCTCCTTTGATTTACAAAGAAACTCTCTCTAGTGATAGCCAGATTACAGAAAACTGACAAACTGAGGAAACATAGTTCACTGGTTATGTCTTACTTATTTGTTATCTAGGGTAAGCAATAACAGGTAACTATGTGTCTAAGTGCATATTGTTAAAAGGACCTATGCTCTGTAAATCTGACTTCAAATTTATTCTACTCTGATATCTAGCATGTTTCTTTTGTGTTCCCTATTTTAACATACTGTTAAATATGATTATGTCATGGTTAAATATAATATGACTTGATATGACCATAGATTTGTTACTGCTCATTTTTCCACATCCTTTCTTCAACAGCCTATTTGTGCCAGACTAATTCTATTATGATTATATTGACATAATTCTAATTTATTTCTTATGCACACATTAAAACCATCAAAGATTCTTCACAAAATAGTAAAGAAGATTAAATTTTAAAAACTTGTTGGAATCAGAGAAAACTGACAAATTAAGTAACTCTAGGTTCCCTAGATACCGACTCCCCACAGTGACTCAGAGGAATAAATACAGATTTATTAGATATTTTGTTACTGGTTTTATCCTAAATGTCATTATCTAAAAATGGAAATAGTAGTACTGACTTTACTGAGTAATTATGAAAATTAGAACATATATATATATATATATATATATATCACCTAATATAATGGCAAAACATGTTAAGCACTCAATGAACAGTATGCATTATGACTGCTGTAAATCAATGGAATAATTGGGAACCAGAGTTACTATTTGCATTCTAAATGTAGTGTTTTATTAGAGTATAAGTGCCTCTGATAAGGACAATGTCCTTCAATTATCCTTTGGAAATTAATAATATCCAACAAACTACATACCCCTGTCTCTTGGGTTTGATTGGAACAGCAAATAACAAAGTGTACTCTATGATTAACTAGTAAATATATAAGTTATTTCACTTAAAGAGTGTTCCATATTTAAAAAGTTTGGGAAACCCTGAATCAAACATAGTTACATATTTTTTTCTTCTATAAAACTTCTTAAAGCCACAATTTGCAAGTGAATATTGCAAATCTTTGATATTTTCCAAAAGTGCTGGTTCATAGGATCCTTCCTCATTGACCATATTAAGGCAATCACTGAAATATACTTTAAGAAACACTACTAAGGCCACATGCAAGACTCTACCATTTAGACTCTCAAACTCTGTTAAACACTCAAGTTCAGAAAATAATCTAGCATTAAACTTCAGTTGTTTGTATTTACTTTTTCAGACTATAGAAGATATATTATTGGTTGTAAAAAAGAAAGAAATGAAGGAAGGAAGGAAGGAAGGAAGGAAGGAAGGAAGGAAGGAAGGAAGAAAGAAAGCCAAACTTAGAGAACACTAATAGTCAAAAGAAAAAAACCTCTCATATTATTTCACTGCCTAAATATAACGACTACTAACATTTTGATATGTTTTTTCTGACTTTTCCCCTGACATTGTACCTCCAAAAACCATCAAGCATTCCTTGAAAAACTTATAGCCATAAAGCATTGGTGTACTCTAGATTCTGTAAATCCTACAAAAATTACTTTAGGTAGAATTATCAATGACCTTAAAGTCATGTAATATCTATCTAAATAATGCCCAATAATATTTCTAGGTATCCCTATTTATTTATCTTCCTCCCATTCACCATGATAGCTTCTTAATAGTTTCCTTTGTGGACTTTCTTTCTCTTTCTATATCTTAAATACTGATATTACTTTTCATTCTGCCCTTGCCTGTCATCTATTCCCATGTTATATATGGTCATGAATTCAAGAATGCACAGGAGCCAGGCAAGATTTGCAAATGAATTAAATAGGCTGAATGAGAACTGTGCCAAATTGGATGCACATTATCCACCTACAAAAGGTGGATTGATTATTGACTGCCATGACAACAATACTGAACTAGAATTGTCTCATCATGAATTTTCATGAAAATCTGGAAGTACAACTTTTTATTTCTACTCTACCAATTTTCAAATATTACAAATAACTCAGAACATACTTAAAACTCTGGTAGCCAAACAAAACATATCTGTGAGTCAGAATTGGTTGAGTGTCTGCTAGTTTGCTACCTGTTTCCTATATACTCTTCATACACAATCTCATCTTTTTTCATGGTTTCAATGATGATAAATTCAGATCTCATTACCTTCAGATCCATATATCCCACTTCATATCATTTTGAATGTCTTACAAACACATACAATTCAACCTACCTAAAATTGAACTCATTATTTTACTCCCAACTTACTCAATCTCCTACTTTATTTCACTAAATGGCACCCTTACCTACACAGTGGCTCAAGCCTAACATCTCTTAATTCTTCTCGTTGTTCTTAGATCCTTCCATAATACCCAAGTCTGGCCTCTTCTATCTTCTATTTATTTAATTATGACAGCTTATCTCCACTCCTAAATCAATCATAATGTTTACCTAGAATACAGTCTTTCTCTCTTTAATCATTTCTTCATATCTGCCTCAGAGTAGTCTTCCTAAATGCATATTTAATCAAGTCAACTCTCTGCATAAAGCCCTTCAAAATCTAGCCCTTGGCCTTAGAAGTCCAAACTTCTCAAACTGCCTTAAAAAGCATATTATATCCCCTGATTACTTCTCCTTTGTCATCCTCTCTCCCAGGTATTATAACCAACTAAACTACTTAAAATTCCTGTGCATGGAACAAAAACTCTCTCAAATTCCACCCTTTAAACTTTCTATCTGCTCCTCCTAGAGTACTTCCACCCCTGTCTCCCAATTCTTCACTCAACTGAAATTCTCATCCTGTCAGATAGCAACATAGATGTAACTTCCTTCACAGACACTTCTCTGAGACCCCATGTTAGGTGTCCTTCTTATGGAATTGCCACATTTTATTCCCAATATATTGGAATTGCCTTTTTAATTAATCTCACCTTTATTAGACTAAAAGCCCCAAGAGGACAGTAACTATGTCTTCCCAGTTCATAGCTGTTTCCAGTACAGAGCATATCGTAGTGTACAATAAACATGTTTGAGTGATTGTTAAACACAAGTCTTACATTTATTATTTAATTCTGAATTTCATGCTCAAATTTTAATCATATGTAGAAAAAAATAGGTTATATATTTTTAACGTTTATTTATTTTTGAGACAGAGAGAGACAGAGCATGAACGGGGGAGGGTCAGAGAGAGGGAGACACAGAATCTGAAACAGGCTCCAGGCTCTGAGCTGTCAGCACAGAGCCTGACGTGGGGCTCGAACTCACGAACTGTGAGATCGTGACCTGAGCTGAAGTCGGACGCTTAACTGACTGAGCCACCCAGGCGCCCCGGTTATATATTTTTAAAAGCCAGGGCTGTTCCACAGAAATATTTATTTTTGTGCTCAAACCTGGAATACATTTTCCCATAGAAATATTTTTATGTCAGTGTAGTTCTATGCTACTATTTTATGGGTCTATAAACATCACTGTTTCTATGGAAAATGTGTTCCAGTTTCCAAATAATTAATACATACATTTTGGGAGCACAAAATATTTATAATTATGGGAATTGACTATAATTACAATTAAGAGGCTTCACTAAAAAAAGAAACAAATTACAAAATAACATTGAATGGAAAGTATTTCAAGTAAGAACTTACCTAGTAATAATTTCACATCTCTTAAAGACAATTCTGCATTTGCTATACTTAGAAAATGTATTGTTAAAACTTGTGTCTAAAATTCTATTACTGAAATGATCTTTTAAATATATATTTATTATTGTCCCATACACTTGACACATATTAACAGGAAGTGGCATGTATTTTCTAATGTATCTGAAGAGGTAGAGAGCAGTTAAAAGACTGTTCTAGGAGACTGGCAGTTGCCATTTAAAATTATATGTATCACAATGGATATATAATTGCATGGAACACACTTTTGGAAATTTGGTCTATGTAAACCAAGAAACATTCAAGAGGTAATGTTGTCTACTAATAATTTCTTGAGGATATTTCAGGACATTTTTCAGAGGCACGTACAACTCTATAAAAGATGATATTTCTATAAATGGTAGATTCTATTATGATGCTGTATCACATGTCTAAGATCATACTATGAAAAATAAAAGTGTCTTATTTTATTTTAGTTCCTTCTAATTTTATCCTCCTTTACAGTTTTTAAATTCATCATTAGTCCTGAAATCGTAAAAGTTAGACTATATAAATACATACAGGTAAAGTAGAAATCACTAATGAACTATGAAAAGTATTTGGTAAGTATGTGAATATGGAAACAAAACAGCAAAAGTGATGAAATATTTGATATATTTGGATAATAAACTTCTTAATTAGCATCATTCAACTAAACACAAATGATACATCTATTACTATTTGTACTAATGTTAAATTTGTATAAAAGTTTATAATTCAATCTCTCAAGTTTATTTATGTTTTTATCAATATCTTAAAACAATATTATGAAAGCAAACATTAAGTTCATCCCTATTTACCACTTCTATAGAACTGAGATTATAGTGGGAAAATCTTTCCCAAATAGCTAAAAAAGTAAATAATTTTTGGAAGACATAGTTGACTATAGGATAAACTTTTTTTAAAATACACATATAGAACATCAAAATATATATGAGTAAAATAGCTCATGCCAATTATGAATGAAAGCTGTAAGTCAATAGTAGAGTGTAACTATCAAAGTAACTCTTCAGTAGTGTCATCAATCACTTAGTAACCACTCTGTGGAAAGCACCAAAATAAGCGAAGTATGAAGAAAAAGAAAGGAACAGTGAACAAAGATTCTGCCCTGGAGCAGCTCTTAATCTAATCAGGGATGAAGAATTACCATTGATAAAAGACCCATTAGGACATAATACAAAAGGAATATTATAAGAAGATCATAATTAGTAATAACCTTTCCTATCAAGTAATATACAGGCACACTGAAACATTAAAAATTGGGAATGGTAGATTTATCATAAAGACCAGACTCAAGCTTCATAAAAATAGGCTGTTTTAATCAGAGCTTTGGAGAATTAATTATGTAACTTAGAATATATCTATACAAGAGAGAGAATGAGCCAGCCTCAAGTTAAATATATCTTATTAAGGACCTAATATGCACAGAACATAAACATTTATTAAAGAAAAAATTTTTCCTGATTAAGTGACCAGGAGACAGTGACCAGGAAAATTGTCCATGTATGTACCACAAAAAGATAACTTGGAATTCCACAAAGCTTCACATTTGGGGAATTTCACATTTTTACATGTGCATAAACTTAAATATCAATGCCAAAGTCAAAGTGGTAATTACCACTAACCACATATCCAAATGGATGCATATGTCAAAACATGAAAAATATTGATAAATTGATTCTCCTTAGAACTCTGAACAATATGTTAGGCAAATGAAGAATAAGCTACCACCAATAAAAAATATGTGAACTGATTATGATTATTTTTACATAAAATGAAATGTGGTCACAATCCACTTGCCATTCCCATTGGAAGCGGCTATACTAAGAATGACAATAAAGAAATGAGATGATTTCCTGTATAACTTTTAGAATGAGTCTTAGCTTATTATCATCAAATTTTACATACATAACCCTTAGTTATTCAGAAACTCTTAAGTATTCAGAAAGGCTAAAATAAGAATATGTTAATACTACAATAATTTTAAGTCTGTACAGTTTCAAATTATTTTAGCTAAACTTTTCACACAAATTAATCATAAATTAGCTATAAATGTTTCAAATAACTCTGTAATTTGACATATATTTTACATAACCATGTGAAATATTTAAGCCAAATAAAGTGATATTCAGATTCAAACTTACAGCTCAATTGCCTTGTTCCACATGATAACATATCCAGAAAGAATGAAAGATTCAATATTTACAATATGTGTATTTCCTCTTTCTGTTCCAACATAGAGCCATTTACTCTGGAAAGGTAGATGACAGTAAGTAATTCTGAAAGAAAGAAAATTACAATTAAAATATCTAAATTTTATATTTGGTCAGCATTATATTTTCCTTATACTTATTAGGTAGCGATAGCTATATAAACAATAAAATTTACTATGCACTCAAGTAGCATTTATTTACTAGCAGAGGATATAGGATATATAACAAGAGTACATCATTAAAAATAATTATGATAATAATAACCACTATTTAATAAGTATCTACCATGGACATTAACATATATTGTTTCTAATTCTGAAAAGAGCACTCCAAGACAGATAAATATTTCTATTTTACACAGAGGAAACTGAGGCCAGGAATTTTTATTTTTACTGGCAGAGGACTGACACCTAGTAAGTGGCAAAACTGGGATTCAAATATACTCCTATCTGATTGCAAAATTAGCATATTTATACACTGGTCATTTTTCTTCAGTAATATTCACTTCAAATAGAAATTAAGTACATAGGAAACAAATTTCAGTTAGAGAATTTGTAGCTTTGTCTGCATAAGATCATAAATTATTTACTATTTATTCAGATGCTTGGAATCTAATTAGTATAAAGAAAACTTATAAGGTCAGAGATCTGCCATACTATTCCTTTGGGCTTTTTTATTCTGCCTTTATCTTCACAGTAGGTTTTCTGACCAATTCTGGGAACCTGTTCTATAGCCAACACAACCATGACACCTATAAATAAAATATGGGAATTTACCAGAGCCTTCTATTGACAGTGTATCACTCTTTAGTTTTGCCTATTCAGGCTCCTTAATCACTCTTAAAATGACAAGGGAGGTAAGTTCATAGTCATCCATTGTCAGAACTTATTATTGAATCATAATATTTCCTAGAATTCACTCAGAAAGAGAGATGGTAAATTGTTAGAAGAACAGGACAGAATTCTGATGCCAGGCAGGCAGACCAATACGAGGGGAAAAAAAGGAATGTGAATGGTAAATTCCCCCCAAAATTCTATTTCATACCTCTTTTTTATATAAGACTAAACATCCAGTCTGTTGAATTTATATTCTCAGTCTGGTTCATTGAAGTATTCAACAGCCTACCTCTCTAAATCAAAATGTATTAAAAAGTATTCTGCTAAAAAAAAAAAAAAGTATTCTGCTAAAAGCACCTTGCACATTACATCCAAAAATCTAGAAATCCTGCTATCATATATGTACTTACAGTTAATTGGCAATCTAATTGAAGTGTAACCTATGTGATATTGGACAAGTCTGATTAAAACCTAAAGTCTAGAAGTGCTATTGCCAAGGAATATTTAATAATGTCCCACAGGAAATAATATGATGGTCATGTTTCTAGGCAATGAAGGATCTATTTCAAATTCAATGTAAGTGGAAAAAGGAAACTCATTTTAAAGAGGATTTAGATTACCCTTTCTGAATCACAGAGTTGAAAAAAACACTAATTTAATAAAAGTAAACAAAAATTTAGTAGTTCTAGTAGATAAAGAGCAAACTTCAATATGACCTAGTCATTTCCAAGGTTAACAAGAAAAATCTAAAAAGCGCCACGATTCAGTAATGAAGGCTGAAGCAAGAGGCAGAACTCTAGTATAGAGAAACTTTACAAGAATGATGGAATACATGAAAAAGACCCAAACAGGATTAGAAGTATTCTTTGAACCAATATTACTTTTCCCCTAATTCTAATTGACAAGAAACTAGACCTTTGATGACAGAAGGGTTTCATCTTATGTCCCATGTCCAACTGATGGGTGGTGGTTAAACAACTGATTTTTTTTCACAGGATTCCCAGACTTTATTTGAACCCAACAAAAAAGACTAATGTGGTTTATGTAAGATGCTTGACATGGGTGAGGGAGAGGGCATGATTACACTTATGCTGTATATTTGATAACCCTAATAAGTGACTAATCAATACCTTATTGAATTTATTATATTTAATAGTTACACTTTCACTTGTAATGTATTTCCACCACCATAACCCGAAAGATGAAAGATTTTCTGTTATGTAGGAACCCTGGAAAAATAATCTTATTCCTATATCCATATTCACTATCATTCTCTCTAGTATATCATCTAAGACATTGTTAGCCTTCCATCCATTTACCCATTAATTCAAATTTCACTAAATAATTCTTTATAAAAAGCACTGGCAGAAGACATGAATAGACACTTTTCCAAAGAAGACATCCAGATGGCCAACAGACACATGAAAAGATGCTCAACGTCACCCCTCATCAGGAAAATACAAATCAAAACCACACTGAGATACCACCTCACACCAGCCAGAGTGGCTAAAATGAAAAAATCAGGAGACTATAGATGCTGAAGAGGATGTGGAGAAATGGGAACCCTCGTGCACTGTTGGTGGGAATACAAATTGGTGCAGCTGCTCTGGAAAACAGTGTGGAGGTTCCTCAAAAAATTAAAAATAGAACTACCCTATGACCCAACAATAGCATTACTAGGAATTTATCCAAAGGATACATGGGGCGCCTGGGTGGCGCAGTCGGTTAAGCGTCCGACTTCAGCCAGGTCACGATCTCGCGGTCCGTGAGTTCGAGCCCCGCGTCAGGCTCTGGGCTGATGGCTCAGAGCCTGGAGCCTGTTTCCGATTCTGTGTCTCCCTCTCTCTCTGCCCCTCCCCCGTTCATGCTCTGTCTCTCTCTCTGTCCCAAAAATAAATAAATGTTGAAAAAAAATTAAAAAAAAAAAAAAGGATACAGGAGTGCTGATCATAGGGGCACTTATACCCCAATGTTTATAGCAGCGCTTTCAACAATAACCAAATTATGGAAAGAGCCTAAATGTCCATCAGCTGATGAATGGATAAAGAAGATGTGGTTTACATATACAATGGAATACTACTTGGCAATGAGAAAGAATGAAATCCTGCCATTTGCAGGAACGTAGATATAACTGGAGGGTATTATTCTAAGTGAAATAAGTCAGTCAGAGAAAGTCACATATCATATGTTTTCACTCATATGTTGGTCTTGAGAAACTTAAGAGAAGGGGAAAAAATAGTTACAAACAGAGAGGGAGGGAGGCAAACCATAAGAGACTCTTAAATACAGAGAACAAACTTAGGGTTGATAGGGGGTGGGGGAAAGGGGAAAGTGGGTGATGGGCATTGAGGAAGGCACTTGTTGGGATGAGCACTGGGTGTTGTATGTAAGTGATGAACCACGGGAATCTACCCCAAAAACCAAGAGCACACTTTACACACTGTATGTTAGCCAATTTGACAATAAATTATCTTAAAAAATAAAAGCACTGTCCTTGATTACAACACATCTACTCTTTTTCCTCTCAAAACAATATGCCATTTAATTGGAGAGATAAGACAAGTAGACGAGTAAACAAAAATAAAAGTAAAGTGTGTCTATTGCTATAAAGGATTCAAAGAAGGGAGGAATTAATTCTAGTAAGGGCAATTAAGGAATGCTAAGGTAGAAAACTGCATTTAAATTGGGCCATTATAAAAATAAAAGCAAAAATGAACTATTGGGGCCTCATCAAGATAAAAAGCTTCTGCACTGGAAAGGAAACCATCAACAAAACTAAAAGGCAACCGACAGAATGGGAGAAGATATTTGCAAGTGACATATCGGATAAAGGGTTAGTATCCAAAATCTATAAAGAACTTGCCAAACTCAACACCTGAAAAACAAATAATCCAATGAAGAAATGGGCAGAAGACATGAATAGACACTTTTCCAAAGAAGACATCCAAATGGCCAACAAACACATGGAAAGATGCTCAACATCACTCATCATCAGGGAAATACAAATCAAATCCACATTGAGATACCATCTCATACCAGTCAGAGTGGCTAAAATTAACAACTCAGGAAACAACAGATGCTGGCAAGGATGTGGTGAAATGGGAACCCTCTTGCACTGTTGGGGGAATGCAAACTGGTGCAGCCACTCTCAAAATATCAAAATTAGAACTACCCTACAACCCAGCAATAGTACTACTAGGAATTTATCCAAGGGATACATGAGTGCTGATTCATAGGGGCACATATACCCCAATGTTTATAGCAGCACTTTCAACAATAACCAAATTATGGAAAGAGCCTAAGTATCCATCAACTGAGGAATGAATAAAGAAGATGTGGTTTACATATACAATGGAATACTACTTGGCAATGAGAAAAAAATGAAATCCTGCCATTTGCCGCAACATGGATGGAATTGGAAGGTATTATGTCAAGTGAAATAAGTCAGTCAGAGAAAGATATCATAAGTTTTCACTCATATTTGGAACTTGAGAAACTTAACAGAAGGCCATAGGGGAAGGAAAGGGGAAAAAATAGTTCCAAACATAGATGGAGGCAAACCATAAGAGACTGTTAAATACAGAGAACAAACTGAAGGTTGATGGGGGAAGTAGGGAGAGGGGAAAATGGGTGATGGGCATTGAGGAGGGCACTTGTGGGATGAGCACTTGGTGTTGTATGTAAGCGATGAATCATAGGAATCTACCCCCAAAACCAAGAGCATACTGTATACACTGTATGTTAGCCAACTTGACAATAAATTACATTAAAACGTTTTAAAAATTAAAAAATAAAGATGATGCCAAAATTTGAAAAACTAAACAAACAAATAAATAAATAGGGCCACTATATTAAAAATCTAGTAACTCTATAGTTTGATATATGTGTTACATAATCATAATAAATAAATAAAATCAATGTTTTCAAAGCTTGAAGAATGTACAGACCTTTAAAGTTTTTTGCTTATCTTCACTTTTCACTTACTTTTATAAATTCTTTAACTTATGTATAAAGTAAGATATAAATTCCTGATCCTTATGGCTTTTATATATACATAGAAAAATACAAAATACAAATAAAACTACATCTAGAATTCAAATTAATGACATTAGTTTATGTGACAGATGGATTTTTTTTTCAAAGAAATAATTAACCTCACAATATGGATATGTTTGTGACTACACAAGTTCTTTTGATTTGGGATATATTTATTCCATGTTTTTCTTCTACCACTTGTCTATACTTGAACAGTTTTGAACTCTATTCCATAGTACATCATTACATACTTTTATAATCATTTTGCATGAATACATAATACATGTGCATAGTCTATTTCTATTATTTTATTAATCCATAACAATTAAAATAACACCATTTGGTGCCAACACAACCACAAATGCAAATTTAATTTCACATATGGGAACTGTGCGACAGTATTTTTGTATAAAATTATTTGTTCAAGTCACTCAGAATCTTTCCATTAATGTTATTATAAAAATAAAAATATTACAATCAGAAACTATTGTGGAAAATTCATAACTCCAAGTCTATGCCTATAGATCCTAATTTGAGAAACACTGTCAACACAAGCCAAAACTATATTTTAAGAAAGTTAAGTGGTTTAAAATTATAGAGACTTTGCTGTATGAAATTAAGTGGGAGATTTCAAGTTTGAAACTTTTTTCCCCTAAGTTCTAACATAGTTCAATTTTAGTCTTATTTTGTATCCAGATACTAGGTAAAACCTCTACTATCAGGCATGATGACTCTGGCTCCAGTCCCTTCTATAATATTTATAATTATGCTTTACAACCTGGTGATACTCAGAATCAGGTGTATTCTACATATTAAAAATACAATTGCTACAGAGAGGAAAGTTCAACAGTTCTGAAGTAAATCTAGCAATATTGTTTTAAAACTCTTTCTGGGTGGTTTTGATGCACAACCATAGTTAAGAACTACTAAATTATAGCAATAATTTTTAATCTTTATTATAAATAAATATCTCATTAAAATGCATATTTTCACATTCAAGGGATAGAATATGTACTGATACTTTAACAAGTAACCTCAGTACTTGATATTCAAAATGAAGTCCATAGACCAGCATGAACATCATCTGGAAACTTAGTAGAAATTCAAATCTCAGGCCCTACCCCAGAATCAGAAACTACATTTTATGAGGAATACCCAGGTTAGTCACGTACACTTAAAGTTTAGTTACTACTGTTCTAGGTGATTCTAATATAGATAACCTATGACCAGTATTTATGAAATACTGTTCTGTGATTGAATGAATGCCATTATTTTACACTTAAAGTTTTAGGATAAGTTCCTAAATTACTAAGTTAGTAATAGGATAGAGCCATATAGCTGCGTAGTTCTCCCCAAATAGCTAACAGTGGTGATAAAAAGAACCACAACAACAGCCCAGGAAAAGAAACAGACAGCTACCCTAAGACTCCCTCAGCATATTGATTCAAAGACTGATACTTAGAGGAATTTTAGTGGAAAAACTAAAATCATATAAAAGAAAAAATAAATAATTAAAAATTCTCTAAGAAATAGAATCTGATAACATTGGATAACCTGTAGCCAGCTCAAATTCTAACACAAGAGACAAAATTAAACAGAAAACTGAAAATTTAGTTGAATTTCATACACAGTCTTAATTAACCAGATAGTAAAAAACTCACTCAATTTTGTTGCTTTAATTATTTATTGTAATTATTTGGAAAACTATCAAAAATAAGTCAAATTTTTAAAATAAGCCAAATCTTTATAGTTCCATAAGGAATAACATCATGATTTCTGGCAAATCCAAGTCTGAGAAGCTTATTCTCATTCTGCTACAGCAAAAGAAATAACATTTTCTACCTCCATTTAAAGTCACAGCATATTTTGGGGTACCTGGGTGATTCAATTGGTTAAGCATCCAACTCTTGATTTCGGCTAAGGTCATGATCTCATGGTTCGTGGGTTCAAGCCCTGCATCGCCCTCTGCACTGACAGTGCAGAGGCTTCATTGGGTTCTCTCTTCCCCTCCCCTGCTCATGCGTGTGCGTGCTCTTTCTCGCAAAAGAAATGAATAAGCTTTAAAAAATAAATAAATTCATAGAACATTTCAACTTCTAAATGAAAGAACTGAGTTAGTGGAGGCCACGTGGGGAGCAGGTATGAGGTCCTTCTATTGTGGTCAGGATGATAAAAGTAGAAGTAAAATAAGGAGTGATAATTATACCCTACCCAGCAGTTACAAAGTGTTTCTATCTCTGAAGATAGTAAAGGCCAACAGGGAAATCTGAATTTCTATTCCCATCTGTTAGTAACAAGATGACATCTGTCCTTTACTGCCAGAGTTAAAAAAAACCTAGCCCAAAAAGGTTCAAATACGATCTACCATTTCATAACATAATATCCAAAATAACCAGTTTTAATAAAACATCCTTCATCATACCAAGAAATAGGAAATCTCAATTTGAATGAAAAAAGGCCAAGATACCAATACCAAGATGATACAGATGTTAGAAATCACTGATAAATATTTAAAAGAAGCTAACATAAAAATGCAACAAAAAATTATGAATGAAATGAAATGAAATTTTAAAAAATGGAAAGTGTCAGCAAAGAAACAGGAGATAAAAACCAAATGCAAATTTTACTACTGAAAAATACAACCAAGAAAATTTTAAAACCTATGGATAAGCTCAAGAGCAGAATGGAGGGCACAGAAAAAAGACTCAGTGAACTCAGAGATAAAAGAATAAAAATTATCCAATCTGAACAACAAACAGAAATAGATGTTTTTTAAAAAATTTCAAGACTCAGAAACTTGTGAGATAAAAATAAAAGATCTAACAACCATGTTATCAGGGCCCAGAAGGAAAGGAACAAAAAATGGGACTGAAAAAAAGTAAGATATCATGTCCAAAACTTCTAAATTTGGCAAAAAAAAAAAAACCCAAAAAACTCAAGAGGCTGAGAAAAACTAAGTAGGATAAACCCAAATAAATAAAATTAAGACAGATCATAGCCAATTATCTAAAAGAGGAAAAAGATAATATCTTAAAAGCAGCATAATGGAAATAAAACCGTAACTATCGGAGAAAATATTCCGATGATGGCAAATTCCTCACCAGAAAACCAGGGGCCAAAAGGAAGTAGAACACTGTTCAAATGCTTAGGGAAAGAACTATCAACACAGAATTCTATATTCTCCCAAAATAACCCCTAAGAATAAGGGAGAAACCAGTATATTATTAGATGAAGGAAGACTAAGAGTTTGTCACTAAAAGACAAACTCTAAAAGAATGGTTAAAAGGAGTTCACTAAACAGAAAAAAGATCAAAGACATTTTTGAATATCAAGTGTGAATAAAAAAACTACAGTTAAATACAGTAAATACAGTAAAAATACAGTTAAATACAATATATTTTCCACCTTCCCTTGAGTATCCTAAATTATCATAGCCAAAGAAAAAATTATAACACAGTCTGATGTGGTTTTAAATACAGAGAGAGGAGAACTTATTTAAAATGAGGAAAGTAAAGGAAAATAAAGAAAGGAAATGTCTATACTTCATTCAAACTGAAAAAATGCAATAGCAGATTTTGATAAGTTGTCTATACATAATGAAATGTCTACAGAAACCATTAAAAAGTGAAATGATACAAAGAGATACACTAAAAATTATAAATAAATCAAAATGGAATTCTAAAATAATGTTCTATTAACACACAGGAAGGCAAGTAAAAAACATTTGAATGAAAAATAAAATAAGCAGACAAAAAATAGACAACTTAAGCACTAACATACCATAATTACATAAAATGTAAATGCCAATTACAATTGGCAGAGTGAACTTAAAAACTGCTCAACTATATGCTGTGCACAAGAAACTCACTTGAATACACTGACATGGGTGGACTGAAAGTAACAGGAAGGACAAAGATACATCATATAAACATTACTCGAAAGAAAGCAGGAATGGGTGTACTAATACCAGATAAAAATGTAACAACTTTGGAGAATAGAAAGTGACCAGAGACAGAGAGGGACATTATATAAAGATAAAAAGATCAATTCACCAAGAAGACATGGCAATCCTAAATGTGCATTTCCAAACAACAAGTTGCAAATTATGTGAAGCAAAAACCGAGAAGAGAAAAAAAGAATCCATGATGCTAGTGCATTTCAACACCTGTCCCCAGCAAATGAGCAAGGGTATAGAACTCAACACAACCATCAGTCAACAGGACCTAAAAAACATTTATAGAATAATCTGCCAAACAACAGCAAAATATCTTGTCACCACAAAACATATACTAAGACACCACATTTTGGGCTAAAAAATAAACTTCAACAAATTTAAAATAATCAAGTCATATAGAAAGTGTTCTCCAAATACAAAGGAATCACATTTGAAATCAAAAAAAATAAGAGAAAAAAATCTCCAAACACTTGTAACTAAGCAACACACTTCTGTTCTATGGGGCCAAGAAGTCATCACAAGGGAATTAAAAAAACACAAGAAATAATAAGTGTTGACACAGATGTGGAGAAAAAGGAACCCTCATGCACTATTGATGGGAATGCAAGCTGGTACAGCCACTGCGGGGACAAGTGTGGATATTCCCCCCAAAATTAAAAATATAATTATCATATGATCCAGTAATTCCACTAGTAGGTATTTACACAAAGAAAACAAAAATATTAATTCAAAACCATATATGCACCCCCATGTTTATTGCAGCATTATTTACAATAGCCAACATATGGAAGCAACCCAAGTGTCCATTCATAGATGAAGGGATAAAGATACAGTGTGTGTGTGTGTGTGTGTGTGTGTGTGTGTGTGCGCGCGCGTGCACATGCGTGCACTGGAATATTACACAGCCATAAAAAGAATGAGATCTTGCCACTTGCAACAACATGGATAGACCTAGAGGATATAATGCTAAGTAAAATAAGTCAAAGAAAGACAAATACCATATGATATCATTCATAAGTATACTTTAAGAAACAAAAAAAATGGACAAAGAAAAAATGTATAGAATTGTTGAATCATTATATTGTACACCTGAAACTAATATAACACTGTATATTAATAATACTTCAACAAAAGACATGTATGTTAAGCTCTTGGAAAAAAATATATTGAACTGAATGATGCTGTAAATACATGAAATCAAAACTGGTGAAACAGCTAAATCAATTCCTAGAGGAAATATATAGTACTAAATACTTACATTAGAAAAGAGAAAAAGTTTCAGGTCAATAACTAAGCTTCCACGAACCTAGAAAAATATTTTTCCAAGAACCTAGAAAAATAAGAGTAAGATAAACCTAAACCAAGTAGACAAAAGAAAACAATAAAGAGCAGAAATCAATGAAACTGAAAACAGAGAAGCAAAGGAGATAATCAGTGAAACAAAAAGCAATTCCCTTGAAAGTTTCAAGAAACTTGAAAAATCTCCAGCAAGATTGACAAGGAAAAAAAGACACAAAAGACAATTCACCAAATTAGGAATGAAACAAGGAGTATCAATACAGATAAATAACAGCTCTATACAAATATATCCAACAGTGTAGGCAGAATGGACAAATTCATCAAGAAGCACAAATAAGAACAATTCCCCATATCTGAAATAAATTAAATAGTCCTATAACTATTAAGAAAATTAATTGTTTTTTTAATTTCCATAAAAGGAAACTTCAGTCTCAGATAGATTCACTAGTGAATTCTATCAAACATTTAAAGAAGAACTAAAAATCTCTTCCAGGAAATACAAGAGGGAAACTTCCAAATTCATTCTATGAGACTAGCACTACCCTGATACCAAGACCAGACTCCATTACAAAAAAAAAAAAAAAGAACTACAGGGGTGCCTGACTGGCTCAGTAGGTTAAGCATCCAACTTCAGCTCAGGTCACGATCTCATGGTTTGTGAGTTTGAGCCCCGCGTCGGGATCCGTGCTGACAGCTTGGAGCCTGGAGCCTGCTTCAGGTCTTTGCTCCTCCCCCACTCATGCTGTATCTCTCAAAAATAAATAAACATTTAAAAATTAAAAAAAAAAAAAACAACTACAGACCAATATCCCTGATGAGCATGGAGGCAAAAATTCACAATAAAATACTAGCAAACTGAATGCAACAGTATATTAAAAGGATCATTTACCACAAGCAAGTGGGATTTATTTCTGGGTTGCCAGAGTGGTTCAATACGTGCAAATCAATCAACATGACACACCACATTAATAAAAGAAAGGATAAGAACCACATAATCATTTCAATAGATGAAGAAAAAGCATTTGACAACGTACAACATCCATTCATGATAAAAACCCTCAACAAAGTGGGTTTAGAGGGAACATACTTCAACACAATAAAGGTTACCTTTGAAAAACCCACAGCTAATATCACCCTAAATAGAGAAAAAACTGACAGATTTTCCTCTACAGTCAGGAAAGAGAAAGAGATGTCCCTTCTCACCACTGTTATTTAACATAGTACTCAAAGTCCTAGCCACAGCAATCAGACAGCAAAAGAAATAAAAGGCATCCAAATTGGCAAGTCAAACTTTCACCATTTGCAGATGACATGTAGAAAACCCAAAAGACTCCACCAAAAAACCTGGTATAACTTATGATATATGAATTCAGTAAAGTCACAGGATACAAAATCAATGTTCAGAAATTCATAAAAAAAAAAGATGAAATGCTGCATTGCAACAACATGAATGGAGCTAGAGAGTATTATGCCAAGTGAAACAACTCAGTCAGAAAAGGAAAAATACACTTGATTTCACTCATATGTAGAATTTAAGAAAACAAATGAGCAATGGGAAAAAAAGGGAGAGAGAGAGGCAAACCAAGAAACAGACTCTTAACTATAGAGAACAAACTAATGGTTACCAGCAGGGATATGGGTAGTAGGATGGGTCAAATAGGTGATAGGTACTAAGGAGTATACGTGTTGTGATGAGCACAGGTGTTGTATGGAAGAGTTGAATCACTGTATTGTAGACCTGAAACTAATGAAACACTATATGTTAACTCACTGGAATTTAAATAAAAACTTAGAAAAAAGAATAGCTAATTGTATACTTTAAATATATAAAATTTTAATTTGCCAATTAGAACACAATAAAGCTTGTGGGGGCAGAGGGAATATGCTACACATCAGTACTCCTCATAAGGACATAAAAGTCCTTAACAAAATATTAACATAGAATTGAACAGTATATAAAAAGGCCAAGAGGGGCTTATTCCAGGAATGCAAGGTTAGCTCAACACCAGTACATCAATGTAATTCACCATATTAACAAGCTAAAACAGAAAAGTAACATTATCATATCAATTGATGTAGAAATAGCATTTGACAAAATTCTACACTCATTAGTGATAAAAACTATCAAAAATGGCATTAGAGTGTATTTTATCAATTTGATAAAGAGCAGCTACCAAAACCCTACAATTAACTTTACACTTAATGGTAAAAGACTGTTTTCCCCCTAAAAATCAAGAACAAGACAAGGATGCCTGTTGTCATCACTCTTCTTCAACACAGTATTGGAAATTCTATCCAGTGTAAAAAAGCAAGAAATGCAAATAACAGTATGTAGATCAGAAAGGAAGAAATAAAATGTTTCTATTTGAAAGTAATATGATGGTCAACACAGAAAATCCCAAGGAATCCCAAGAAACTCTTAGAACTAAAAAGTGAGTTCACCAACATTGCAGCATACATAACTCAATTGTGTTTCTATATAATGGCAATGAACATGTGAAAGGTAAAATTTTAAATGCAGTATCATTTAAAGGCATTCAAGATATGTTATACTGAGGTGTAAATATTTAAAAATCATACAACTTTTATGCTAAAAACTACACAAACCAGATGAAAGATCTAAGCAAACATACAGTGTTCACACATTTTAATAATCAACATAGTAAAGATGTTGATTCACATTTTTATAAAACTCAGGCAAAATATTTTTGTGGTTTTATGGACATGCTTATTCTAAAATTTATATGGAAAGACAAAGGCACTAGAATAGCTAAAGCAATTGTGAAAAATAGTAAATAGGAGGAATAAGTCCACCCCATTACAAAACATAATACATAGCTACAGTAATCAAGACTGTGTGACATTGTCAGAAAGACAGACATACAGATCAATGGAACAGAAGAGAGAACACAGAAAAGTAAACCCACTTAATATGTCCAACTGACTTTTGACAAATATACAAGGCAATTCAATGAGGTCAACAAAAGATAGTATAGAATTGGGTATCTATTAAGACAAAAATAAATCTCTACCGGAACTTTAAATTATACAAAAATTAATACAAATCACACATTTACATATAAAATATAAAAATTTACCAAAATAAAATAGGAGAAAATCTTTGGGATCTGGGACAAAGCAATGAGTTCTTATATTTGATGAAAAAGTATAATCCATAATTAAAGAATTAATAAATTAGGATTCATCAAAATTTAAAACATTTTCTCTATGAAGAATTATGTTAAGAGAATGAAAATACAAACTATAAACTTGGAGAAAATATTTACAAATCACATATCTGACAAAGAATTAGTATCGAGAATAAATTTATAAATTCTCAAAACCGAATGATTAAAAAAAAACAAGCAAAAGCCTAACAAACTGAAAACCAGTTACTTCTATTGGACTTCGGGAAGAATCAAAGTCTCAGGACAAACTACAACCCAAAAATCTTTATATAAGAAGGAGTTTTTAGGGAAACCAAAAAACAAGAGAGACAAAATATCAAGGACACTAAAGATATGTGAAGCCTCTAACACTTAGAGCTACAGCAAGCATCATTACAGCCTTGCTCCTTACAACATCAATGTAAAACCTCATACTTAAGTTCTATCCACCTTGATACCTATTATCCAATAAACATGTCCAATTTACAGCAAAAAAAAAAAAATACATGACATGATAAAAGGCAAGGAAAAATTCTGAAGAGACAAAGCAACACCAGAACCAGATTCAGATGTGACAAAAAAAAAAACACAAAAAAACAAACAGAATAATTAGACAAGTGATTTTAAATAACTATGACTAATATTTTAAGTGCTCTAATGGAAATAGGAAACAACATGCAAGATGGATAATGTAAGCAGAGATGTAAACTCTAACAAGGATTCAAATAGAAATGTTAGATGTTAAAATAACTGTAAACAAAATGAAGAATGCATTTAATGAGCTCAAAAATACAGTGGACATGGCCAAAAAAACAATCAGTAAACTTGAACCAAGTTACTAGAAACTTGCCAAGCTTAAATACTAAGAAAAAAAGAAAAGAACAGAATATCTAAGAACTATGTGACAGTTTCAAAAGATATACATATAATTGGAATACCAACAGAAGAGAAAATGAGAAGATATATGTGAAGAAATAATGAATAAGAATCTTCCAAAATTAGTGACAGACACAAAACCACAGATCCAAAAAGCTCAAAGAAGACCAAAGAGAATAAGTATATAAAATCTACACCTAGGCATATCATATTCAAACTGTAAGAATAAAGCCAGTGTCAGGGGGGAAGCCCACCTACCTACATAACCTATAGAGAGAGAAAAAAAAAAGAGTTACAGTGGATTTCTCATCAGAAACAAAGCAAGAAAGAACAGAGGGGAGTGAAAGAATTGGTTTTGGGGGTTCAAAAAAACCCCTCACCAACCTAGATTTCTATATCCAGAAAAATTATTCTCCAAATGTGAAGAAATAAAAATATTCTCAGAAAAGTAACAACAATAATAAAATAGGGAATTCTTTGCCAGTAGAGCTGCCTGGCAAAAGTGTTAAATATTTTTCAGGGAGATAGAATCTACATTAAAAAGAAGAGCTTGAGAGAAAGAATAAGTAAAGGTAAAATAACAAATTTTCTTTTTCTTAATTGAGCTAAAGGATAAATATTTGCTTAAATTAATAATAGCAACAATGTACTGTGTACTTATTGTAAATAGACGAATTAAATGGCAACAATGTCATAATGGACTGGAGGGATGATTTGAGAATAATCTCTTATAAGCTACAGTCACTACCTATAAAGCAATATGTATTATTTGAAATTTTTATTGAGATATAATTGCCATATAACATTGTGTAAGGTTGAGGTATACAAGGTGTTGGTTTGACACATTTTTTTAATATTGCAATATGAGTACTACAATAGTGTCAGCTAACACCTTTATCATGCCACATAATTATTTTTTTATTGTGTCAAGAACTGTTAAAATCTAAACAATATCCCCTGAATTCCTATATATACACATACATATATATCACATCTACTTTATCCTTTTATCCATTAAAAAAACCTAGGTTATTTCTGAATCTTGGCTAGTGTGAATAATGTCATAATAAACATGGGTGTGTAGATGTCTCCCCAAGGTAGTGATTTCACTTCAGACGTATATCCAGGAGTGGGATTGCTGGATCAAATTTGCAGTTCAATTTTTAATTTTTTTAGGAATCTCCATAATGTTTTCAATAATGTCTGTACCAATTTACTTTCCCACCAATGGTGTATAAGGGTTCCCTTTTCTCCACACCCTCTAGAACATTTGTTATCTCTCATCCTTTTGATAAAGGCCATCCCTACAAATGTGAGGTGATGTTATGGTTTTGACCTGCATTTCCTGATGATTAGCAATATTGAGCATCTTTTCATATTATCTGTTGGCCATTTGTATGCGTTTTTTGGAAACATGTCTACCAAGTCCTTTCCCCATTGTTAACTGGATTTTTGGCTTTTCTGCAATTGAGTTGTATGCATATTGCATATATTTTGGATATTAGTCCCTTTTCAGATACATGGTTTGTGAATATTTTCTCCCATTTTCTAAGTTGCCTTTTCAATTTATTGACTGCATTTTTTGCTGTGCAGAACCCTTTAGTTTAATACAGTTCCATTTATTCATATTAACTTTTCTTGAGGTAAAGTTGGTATACAATTGACCCTTAAACAATGAAGGAGATAGGGATGCTGGCCACCTCCCCCCACCCCATGCAGTTAAAAAACTATGTATAACTATTGGCTTCCCCAAAACTTAACAATAACCTATTGTTGACTAGAAGCCTTACCAATAAGATAGTCATTTAACACATATTTTGTATGTTTTCGTATTATACACTCTACTCTTACGATGAAGTAAACCAGAGGAAAAATGTTATTAAGAGGGGTGCCTGGGTGGCTCAGTGTCTTAAGCCTCTGACTTCAGCTCAGGTCATGATCTCACTGTCTGTGAGTTCACCCCGCATCAGGCTCTGTGCTAACAGCTCAGAGCCTGGAGCCTGCTTCATATTGTTTCTCCCTCTCTCTCTGCCCCTTCCCCCCTCTTTCTCTCTCTCTCTCTCCCTCTCTCAAAAACAAACAAAAATTTTTTTAAAAGAACATGTTATTAAGAAAATCATAAAGGGGAGGAATTAGGATGGCAGAGTAGTAGGAGGACCCTAGGCTTGCCTGATCCCTCAAACACAGCTAGATTAACATCAAATAACTTTGAACACCTAGGAACTGATCAGAGGATTAAGAGAACAATCTACATATCTTGAGTCAGAAAACATGGCAAGTACCAGTGCAGAGATATGAATTGGGGG
Organism: Prionailurus viverrinus; assembly: GCF_022837055.1. Classification (NCBI taxonomy): domain Eukaryota; kingdom Metazoa; phylum Chordata; class Mammalia; order Carnivora; family Felidae; genus Prionailurus; species Prionailurus viverrinus. The sequence continues at coordinate 92,733,745 of NC_062569.1, forward strand.
AGAGAAAAAGCCATATTGCTGCAGAAGGAAGGGAGTCCTTTTTGCAGAGTAGAAAAGGAGAGTAGCAGAGAGAGTAGCACATAGGGTTTGCACAAGAAAAGCAATCCCCCAAAACCATTGACTAGGGAATTGGGAGGCACTATTGCTAGTTATTGCAAACAGCAGAGCCCAAATTTAGAGGTTTTTAAAGTCCACGTCATTCGCCGGAGTCAAACCGGTGGGCAGCTATGCTCCTGGAGAGAAGTAGGGCAGAGGCCCAGAAGCAGACAGCAGAGAGCCTGGTGTAGAGATCCCCTGGTTTGCAGTGGGAGAGAACTCTCTGCTTCCTGGTATGCATTTGGAATAGGGTATACTGCCTCTGCAAGGACAAAAGACCCAGCTGGCACCTTTGAGGGCAGTTCAACAGCAGGGGACAGAAGCATGTGCAGAGGGCAGGTAACCTGGCAATAGCTTTCCCCTGTGCTTCACCATAAGCTCCAGGCACCCACATGGCTGTGTGACTGTTCCTCTGGGAAAGCACAGCACCAAGCACAACACTGCAAGGCTAACCATGGGAGGAGGGGAGCAGGTCTGTGCCTTGCCGGCTCCTTTAAGATTTGGAGTTTTGAATCCCAGGAGCAGTGCCACAGATAAAAGACAGGAGAGCTGTGGTGCCAGGCGTGCCGATGGCCCTGGCATAGAAGGGTTGAAGGAAGAGATCTGACAGAAGCCTGGGACACAAGAGGGAAAATTATTTGCTATTTTGTGAGGACTCCCTGAGCAGCAGCTGGTGCAAGCTACCTCTCCAGGGACAAGAGAGCAGGGTGATGCATCTTCCTAACCCCTCCCCAGCTCCCACCCCCCCACCCACCAGCACAGTCAGTGCAGCACCGCCAGTGAAGTCTGGAGCCCCTTACACCAAACCTCAAACTCACACCCCCACCCCCCACCTCCCGTGCCTGGCAAAAGCATCTTTACTAGGGCAGGTCTGTGAGGCAGCACAGTGAGCCTCTCCCTAGAGGACCAACACAGGTACCCTGTATGCAACAAGTTTACTGACCACAGAGTGTTCCAAAGCATCAGCTTCAGTTCTGGTGGAAATAGGACCGGGCTTTCTTTTTTTGGCGGGGAGGGGGGGGGGGACAGGGGGGGAAGGAGAGGGGTGGTGGGTAGTGAGGGTGGTAGAATAGTTTTGGTTCACGTATTTGTTTTTTCATTTTCTTTTCTCATTTTTTGGTTCAAGCTTTTTTTTTCTTGCTTTCTTTTTCTTTGGAAACAGTCTTATAGTTTTTTGTTTGCTTTTTAATTCTCTTTCCTTATCTCTCTCTCTTTTTTTTTTTGGATCAAGCATTTTCGTTTTTTTAAATCAAGCTTATTTTAACAAAAATATCAAAGCATACCTAGCTAAAGGTCCAAATACTGTCCACTCCAAGCAAGGAGTAACTCTGCAGAGGACTGACATGAGAGAAAGTGTAGCCAAATCAACAGCAGAATGTACACAGCATAAAGCAAAAACACTTCCTGAAGCACCAGATCCTGGACAGTGTATGATCCCTTATTAATAAAGCATTACTCTCAGTAGCAGGAAACATAACAAGCTTTCACAACATGCAAAAGACAGAAACCTAGGCAAAATGACAAGACAGAGGAATTCTCCCCAAAAGGAAGATCAAAAAGAAGCCACAGCCAGGGATTTACTGAAAGCAGATAGAAGCAATATATGTAAACAATAATTTAGAACAGTCATAAAAATACTAGCTGGGCTTGAAAAAAGCATGGAAGGGGTGCCTGGGTGGCTCAATCAGTTAAGTGTCTGACTTCAGTTCAGGTAATGATCTCACGGTTCATGAGTTTGTGCCCCACATTGGGCTCTGTGCTGACAGCTCAGAGTCTGGAGCCTGCTTCAGATTCTGTGTCTCCCTCTCTCTGCCCCTCCCCTGCTCATGTTCTGTCTCTCTCATCTCTCATAAGTAAACGTTAAAAATTTTTTTAAATATTAAAAAAAAGAAATAAGCATAGAAGACATCAGAGAAATGTTTGTTGTGGAGATAAAAGATCTAAAAACTAGCAAGGTCAAAATAAAACATGCTGTAACTGAGATGCAAAACTGAATGGATGTAATCATAATAAGGATGGAAGTAGCAGAGGAACAAATAGGTGATATAGTAGATAAAATTATAGAAAATCATGAAGCTGAAAAGAAGAGGGAAAGAAAACTATTAGGTCATGAATATAGACTTAGGGAATTCAGCAATTCAAAAAAGCACAATAATATACATAGCATAGGAGTCTCAGAAGAAGAAGAGAAGAGAAAAAGTGGCAGAAGATTTATGTGAACAAATTAAGCTGACAACTTTCCTAATCTGGGGAAGGAAACAGACATTCAAGTCCAAGAGGCATAGAAAACTCCCCTCAAAATCAACAAAAACAGGTCAACACCATGATATATCATGAAAGTGAACTTTCATGCATAGTGAAGCTTGCAAAATATAAAGATAGAGAATTCTGACAGCAGCTATGGACAAAATGTCCTCAACCTACAAAGGTAGACACATAAGATTAGCAGCAGACCTGTCCACAGAAACTAGGCAGGCCAGTGGGAATGGCATGATATATTTAAAATACTAATGGGAAAAATATGCAGCAAAGAATATCTTATGTAGCAAGGCTGTCATCCAGAATAGAAGGAGAGATAAAGAGTTTTCAAGACAAGCAAAAACAAAAGGAGTGTGTAAACAATAAACCAGTTCTGCACAAAGTATTAAAGGCGACTCTTTGAGCAGGAAAGAGAGATCAAAAGCAACAAAGACAAGAAAGGAAGAGAGATAATCTACAGGAATAGCAATATTAAAGGGAATAGAATGACACTAAATTCATATCTACCAAAATTACTCTGAATGTAAATGGACTAAATGCTCCATTCAAAAGATATAGGATATCAGAACGGATAAAAAACAAAACAAAAACCATCAATATGCTGCTTACAAGAGACCTATATGAGACCCAGAGACACTTCCAGATTGAAACGGAGGGGGTGGAGAACCATTTATCATGCTAATGGACATCAAAAAAAGCCAGAGTAGCCATATTTCTATCAGACAAACTAAATTTTAAACCAAAGACTGTAATAAGAGATGAAAAGGGCATTATATCATAATAAAGAGGTCTATTCAACAAGATCTAACAACTGTAAATATCTATGCCCCCAACTTGGAGGAAGTCAAATATATAAATCAATTAATAACAAACTTAAAGAAACTCATTAATAATAATACAATAATACTAGGGGACTTTAACAGCTCACTTATAGCAATGGACAGATCATCTAAGCAGATATAAACAAGGAAACAATGGCTTTAACTGACACACTGGACCAGATAGATTTAATAGAGTGCACAAGGAACATTCTCCAAAAGGGAACACATACTGGGTCACAAATCATGCTTCAACATGTACTTAAAGACTGAGATCACACCATGCATATTTTCAGACTACAATGCTACGAAATTTGAAGTCAACCACAAGAAAAACTTTGGGAAGACCACGAATACAGGTTAGGAGGTTAAAGAACATCCTACTAAAGAATGAATGGGTTAACCAGGAAATTAAAGAAGAAATTTTAAAAATACATGGAAGCAAATAAAAATGAAAACACGACAGGGGCGCCTGGGTGGCACAGTCGGTTAAGCGTCCGACTTCAGCCAGGTCACGATCTCGCGGTCCATGAGTTCGAGCCCCACGTCGGGCTCTGGGCTGATGGCTCAGAGCCTGGGGCCTGTTTCCGATTCTGTGTCTCCCTCTCTCTCTGCCCCTCCCCCGTTCATGCTCTGTCTCTCTCTGTCCCAAAAATAAATAAAAAAACGTTGAAAAAAATAATTAAAAAAAAAAAATGAAAACACGACAGTACAAAAGTTTAGGATGCAGCAAAGGCCATCATAAAAGAAAAGTATACTGCAATACAGGCCTACATCAAGAAACAAGAATATTTTCAAATACACAACCTAATCTTACACCTGAAGGAGCTAGGAAAATAACAGCAAATAAAGCCCAAAACCAACAAAAGAGAAATAAAGATTACAGCAGAAATAAATGATACTGAAATCAAAAAGCCAGTAGAACAGATCAATAAAACTACGAGCTAGTCTTTCAGAGAATTAAAAAAATTGATAAACCCCTAGCCAGACTTATCAAAAAGGAAAGAGAAAGGCCCCAAACAAAATAATGAATAAAAGAGGAGCAATCACAACCAACACCACAGAAAAACAAAGAATTATAAGAGAATATTATGAGTAATTATATGCCAGCAAATTGGGCAATCCAGAAGAAGTGATTAAATTTTTAGAAACATATAAACTACCAAAACTGAAAAAGGAAGAGAGAAAATTTCAACAGACCCATAACCAGCAGAGAAATTCAATCAGTAATCAAAAATTTCCCAAGAAACAAGAGAGTCCAGGGCCAGATGGCTTCCCAGGAGAATTGTACCATACATTTAAAGAAGAATTAATACCTACTCTTCTGAAACTCTTCCAAAAAATAGAAATGGAAGGAAATTTCCAAACTCATTCTATGAGACCAGCATTCCTTTAATTCCAAAATCAGACAAAAACTCCACTAAAAATATCAGTATCCTTGATGAACCTGGATGCAAAAAATTCTCAAAAATATACTAGCAAGTTGAATTCAATGATACATTAAAAGAATTATTCACCACAGTCAAGTGGGATTTACCCTTGGGCTGCCAACGTGGTTCAATATTTGCAAATCAATCATGTGATATACCACATTAATAAAAGAAAAGATAAGAACATTATCTTATGTGATATATGTGATATACCACATTAATAAAAGAAAAGAAAAGATCCTGTCAACAGACACAGAAAAAGCATTTGACAAAATACAGCATCGTTTCTGAATAAAAACCCTAAAGAAAGTCGGGATAGGAGGAACATGCCTCAACATCATAAAAGCCACATATAAAAGGTTCACAGTTAATATCATCCTCAATGGAGCAAAACTGGGAGCTTTTCCTCTGAGGTTAGGAACACAACAAGGATGTCCACTCTCACCACTGTTGTTCAATAGTGTACTGAAAGTCCTACCCTCAGCAATCCAACAACAGAAAGAAATAAATGCATCTAAATTGGCAAGGAAGAAGTCAAACTTTCACTCTTCACAGACAACATGATACTCTATGTGGAAAACCTGAAAGATTACAACAAAAAAATTGCTAGAACTGATACATGGATGCATCAAAGTAGCAGGATGTAAGATCAATCAATATACAGAAATCTGTTACATTTCTACACACCAATAATTAAGCAGAAGAAAATCAAGGAATCAATTCCATTTACAAATGCACTAAAAACCATAAGACACCTAGGAATAAACCTAACCAAAGAAGTAAAAGATCTGTACTCGGTTAAGCATCCAACTCTTGATTTCTGCTCAGGTCATAATCTCACAGTTCTTGAGATTGAGCTCCACATGGGGCTCTTCACTGACAGCTTGGTGCCTGGCTGGGATTCTCTCTCTCCCTCTCTCTCTGCCACTTCCCCACTCATGCTCTCTCTCTCAAAAATAAGCAAACATTTTTTAAAAATCAAAAAATATAGGGGCACCTGGGTGGCTCAGTCGGTTAAGCGTCCGACTTCAGCTCAGGTCATGATCTCGCAGTCCGTGAGTTCAAGCCCCACGTCAGGCTTTGGGCTGATGGCTCGGAGCCTGGAGCCTGCTTCCGATTCTGTGTATCCCTCTCTCTCTACCCCTCCCCCGTTCATGCTCTGTCTCTCTCTGTCTCAAAAATAAAAATAAACATTAAAAAAAATTTTTTTAATCAAAAAATATAAAACCAGAGAAGTAGAAAAGGGGGAAGGAGCAGAAAAGAAATAAAGCACAAATACAGAAAACAATTACAAACATGGTAGATATTAATTCAATTATACCAATAATTTAAATAAAAATTATCTTCAAAGTATAAAAAAGTATAAACAAAAGTATAAACAAAAACTCAAAAATACTGACACAGTGGGGTTCAATGTAAAGGGGGAGTAGAAAGACATATCATCTAACACTAATCAAAAGAAAGCTGAAGTAGTTATATTAATTTTAGACAAAATGGACTTCAAAACAAGGAATATTGTTAAGGACAAAGAAGGGCGTTAAATAATGATAAAAGAATTCTCCAAGAAGACATAGCAGTTTTTAATGTGTGTACCTAACAGATATCAAAGTACATAAGGAAAAATTAACAGAAATGCAAGAAAAGAAAAATTCACTAATAGAGTTGGAAACTTCAACACCCATCTTTCAGTAATTGATGGATCAAGCAGGCAGAAAATAAGTTAGAATATAGGTGACCAAAAACAACACCATCAATCCACTTGAACTAATTGACATTTATAGATTATCCCAGCTAACAAAAGTAAAAAATATTGTCAGGTTCACATAAAATATTCACTAAGACAAACACATTCTAGATCATAAAACACACCTTACCAATTTTTAAAATAGAAAGTATGCAAACTACATTCTCAAAAATGATGGTATTAAGCTAGAAATCAAATGTAGAAAAATAGGTAGAAAATTCCCACACATTTAGAGATAAAATCTAAATAGAGCACAGTTCAAAGAAGAAATTACAAATTAAATTTTTAAATATAGTATATAAATGAAAGCACAACTAATCAAATCTTATGAGATACAGCAAGAGAAGTGCTTACAGAAAATGTTATAGCACTAAATGAATGTTTTGGAAAACGAGATATAAATCATTAATCTAATATCACACCTCAGGAAACTGGAGAAAGAAGAGCAATTAAAACTTAAATCAAGGAGAATAAAGAAATAGCAAAAATTAGAGAAATAAAACAAAGAGAAAAACAATTGAGAAAATTAACCAAACCCAATGCTGGTTCTTTGAAATGATTAAAAAAACTGATAAACCTCTAACCAGTCTAATCAAGAGAAAAAGAAAGAAAAATTGCCAATATTGGAAACAAAGGAAGATGACTGTACTAATCGCATGTACATTAAAGGGATCATTAAAGAAAATGATGAAAAATTCTACGTCTACAAGTTTGAAAATCTAGATAAAATAGACTAATTCCTACTAAATTTCTACTAAAACTCACACAAAAGAAATCAATAATCTTAATAGGCCTAGATCTATTAAGGAAATTGAATCAGTAATTAATAAATTTCTAAAAAAAAAAGCACCAGGCTGAAACAGGTTCATTCTACTCAACATTTAAGGAAACAAATTATATCAATTGTCTACAAGATCTTCCAGAAAACAGAAGCAAAGGCAAAACTTCCTAACCCATTCTATGAGGCTAGCGTAGTGTAATACCAAAACCAAAGACCTAACAATAATAGAAAACTAGAAACCAGTAACTCTCAAAAACTTAATGAAAACATTCTCAACAGAATATTAATCAAATTAAAAAATGTATAAAAAGAATTTAATACCAAAACTATCTAATTTATTCTAGGTATGCAAAGCTAGTTCAATATTTGAAAATTAATTAATATAATCAATCATATCACCAGTCTAAAGAAAAAAGGTCATATCAATAGATTCAGGAAAATCATTTGAAAAATCCAACATTCATTCCTGAAAAACTCTCCGTAAACTAGCAATAGACAGGAGCTTCTTCAACTTGATAAAGCAACTAGATGCTTTTCCCCTCAGCATCTAATAAATAAAGAGAAACTAGATGCTTTTCCCCTCAGATCAGGAACAAGGGAAGGATGTCCCCTCTTACCACTCCTATGCAACATTGTATTGGAAGACCTAGTTAATGCAATATGACAGTTAAAAAGAAGTAATATTTACTCATATTGAGAATAAAGACATAAAACTATCTATATTCACAGAAGACCATCATAGTCTTATGTAGAAAATTCTGAAAAATTGACAAAAACAACCTCCTAAAACTGAAAAGCAATTATAATAAGGATTCAGAACACAGGACAATTGCTATCAGTTGCTTTTCTATATACCACAAGTAAACAGAATTTGAAATTTAAAACATATAATGCCATCTATAATAGTACTAAAAACAATGAGTTACATAGATGTGATTCTAACAACATATATACACAATGTATAAGCAGAAACTTCAAAAAATCTAACAAAAATCAAATGAAAGGATATTCTATGTTGACAGATTTGAAAACTTGATTTTGTTACTATGTCCATTATTCTCAACTAGATCTATAGATTGATTCAAGGTTAATCAAAACACCCAAAAGTTTTATGTAAATACTGACAAAATAATTCTAAAGTTTATATGGAAAGAGAAAAGACCCAGACTAGCCAACACAATACAGAAGAGGAAAGAGGTGAGAGAAGGGGAGAAAGAAGAGGCAAGGCAATGGGGAGAGGGAAAGAAGTGGAGAAGGAATGGGAAGAAAAACAATGACAATAATACAGCTGGAGGATTCATGCTACTAATTCCAAGACTTATTTCAAAGTGATTAAAATCTAATGATAGCACCGTACCGACAAAAGAATAGAAACACAGATCAATGGAATAAACTATTTAGTCCAAAAATAGACACATACAAATGAAGTCAACTGAGTTTTGATAAAAACCAAAAGCAACTCATTGAAGAAATTATAGTCTTTTCAACAAATGGTACTTAAACAATATGTACATCCATATGTTCATAAAATGAATCTAGACATAGACTTTACATCTTTCACAAAGATCAAAATTGATCATAAACTTTAATGTAAAATACAAAACCGCAAAATTTCTGGAAGCAAACACAGGAAAAAATCTACATGACATGAATTTAGCAATGAATTTTAATATATAACACCAAAGCACAATCCATGAAATAAAAAGTGTTAAATTGGACTTCAGTAAAATTATAAACTTCAGGGTGCCTGGGTGGCTCAGTCGGTTGAGCGTCCCACTTTGGCTCAGTTCTCCCAGTTCATAAGTTCGGGTTCTGCATCGGGCTCTGTGCTGACAGGTTGCTCAGAGACTGGAGCCTGCTTAGGATTCTGTGTCTCCTTCTCTCTCTGATCCTCCCCAGCTTGCGCTGTCTCTCAAAAATGAATAAATGTAAAAAAATTATAAACTCCTGCTCTGCAAAAGGGACTGTTAGGAGAATTAAAAGACATGCCACAGATTTAGCAAAATATATGCAGAATACATATTTGATTAGGGACTTATATCCAAGGTATATAAAGAACACTTAAAACTCAACAATAAGAACACAACCAAATAAAGTTTAAAATGCGCAAAAGATCTGAATGGATGCCTCACCAAAAAAGATAAACATGTGGAATAAGCAGATGAAAAGATGCCCAACATCATCTGTCATTAGAGAATTACAAATACTACAACAAGATGACTCTATACACCTATTAGAATGGCTAAAAATCCAAAACACAATACCACATGCTACCAAGGATATGGAGCAACAAGAATTCTCATTTATTCCTGGTGGAAATGCAAAATCGTACAGCCATTTTGGAAGACAATTTGGCAGATTCTTACAAAGCTAAAAATAGTCCCATTTGATCCAGCAATTGTTCTCTTAAGTATTTTCTCACCTGTATTGAAACCAAGGAAATCTGTATGCAAATTTTTATATCAGCTTTCTTCATAATCGTAAAAACTGAAAGTGACCACGATGTCCTTTAATAGGTGAATGGATAAACAAATCAGTACAAACATGCAATTTAATATTATTCAGCAATTTTTAAAAAATGAGCTATTAAGTGGCTAAAAGACATGGAGGACACTTAAGTACATATAGCTTAGTAAATGAAGACTGCCTGAAAGGACTGTGTGTGTGTGTGTGTGTGTGTGTGTGTGTGTGTGTGTGTGTAAAAGTATAATTATATGACATTCTAGAAAAGGCAAACTATAGAGGTGGTAATAACATCAGTGGTTGCAAGATGCTCAGGGAAAACGGGAGAAGGTTGAATATATGAAGCACAGGATTCTTATGATGGTGAAACTATTCTTTATCAAACTGTAGTGGTGGAATACAAGATATTATGCATTTGTCAAAAACAACACAAATTTACAGCACAAAGAATGAACCTTAGTGTATGCAAGTTTTTAAAATCACGTTTTTAGAGCTCAGAGGATCCCAAGAGGGAATGAAGACTATAATGAAATCATCTAATTCTATTATAAATGTATGAAACAACTTCAGTGAAACAACGTGAATGAAGACAGTTGAGGGACAAAAGGGTTACCTAAATAATTATGGAAATGAGTACATTTCCATATGAGTACAAGAGTACCTGAGTACAAGACTAAAGACAAAAAGAATTACACATAAACACTATATTCTAGTTGATAAAGTTGCTTCCCTCAGGGATATGGATTAGTAATTCTGATACTAATATACATGGATGCCAGAATTGAACAAATAAGTAAAGGGAGAGTAGGAGCCAAGTTTCTCAGTGTTTGCTTAGAAATTCATAAATAAACAACAGGAGGAATGACCCATACAGTGATGAATTACAGTTGGAGACATCAAGATGAATTCATATTTATCTTAATATAGATACAAATAGGTAAATATTTATAAATATTTGTAGATATTTTTATAGACATGGGTTAGTATATAAACATATATTTCCTTGCTATGTTAGCTGAGCAGGCCTAGAAGCAACCACAGTCCAATAGCAATGAGCACACCTAGTATTCATATTTTGGTTCCTAATATAATAAAATGAAAATGGAAAAATGGCTGATTCTAGAACTGGGGCATAAAGTATATGAGTCTGGAGTAACAAGTAAAGAAGTGTTTAAAATTCCTTAAAGTCTATAATGTTGGGGTATGCTAAAGGGATACAGAAGCCAGTGAAAGAGTTCATGACAACCAAAGTTAGAACAAAAAGAGCAACAAAATAATAAACTAGAATTAGATTATAATCCAAGGTGTGAAATAAGATTTTATGAGTCCATATTATTACAAATACATTATTGATTCAATGAGTCAATGAATAAATACATAAATAAATAAATGGGGAAGAGATAAATCTCCTTTGTAAATAAATTCCAAATAATTTCTAAAGATACTCTGCCTTTAAGGAGGTAGAGTATAAACTTCCACTCTTTACATGTAGGCTGTGCATAATGACTCCCTCCAAAGAGAACAGTATGGAAAAGTAGAAGAAATAGTAACTTTATAGTGGAATAACCTGACAAACACTACCTCAGCCAAGTGCCCAGAGTCAGTATCAACAGCGTTAAATCATATTGATAGCAATGTACCCTTGAAATGATGGAAGAGCACTTTACCTCTATTATCATCTTCCACAAAACTCATACCCACAGTCCAATCATGAGAAAAACATCAAGTTCCAATAGAAGAACATCCTACAAAATGTTTGACCAGGGAGCCCTCCAAATTGTGAAAGCTATTAAAAACAACAAATCTAAGAAAATGTCAAAGCCAAGTGCCTAGGAAGATATGACAATTAAATGTAACATGGTATCCTGGATTGGATCCTGGAACAGAAAAAGAAAAGTAAAAACTAAGGAAATCCAAATAAATTATGGACTTTAACAATAAAGTCTGTACTATCTTTCATTTATTCTGTAAATTGAAAACTGTTCTTAAAAATTAGTCTATTAAATAAATAACCCAAATAAAGAATAGTAAAATACACCAATAGACATTTCAATGAACAGTTTATATACAGATGGCTATTAAACACATGAAAAGATGTCCAACAAGATGAGACAGGAGGGAATTGTAAATTAAAACCACAATGACAGGAAAATAATAGTGAACCCTGATTTAGACTCCCATAGATAAAGTCAATCAATATTTAACAAAGATCAATGGAAATACAATGGAGCAAAGACTGTCTTTAACAAATTGTATTAGAACTGGACATCCACATGAAAAAAATTCAATCTAGACAAAGACCTTATGCCTTTCACAAAAACTAACTCAACATGGATCATAGACCTATACACAAAACATAAAACATAAAACTACAAAACTTCTAGAAGATAACATAGGACAAATCTAGGTGAACCTTGGATATGGTAACACCTTTTTAAATGCAACACCAAAGGCATAATCTATCAAAGAAATAACTGATAATCCGGACTTAATTAAAATAAAAAATTTCTGCTTTGTGAAAGACAATATCAAGAGAATTAAAAGATGAGCCACGGACTGGGAGAAAACATTTGCTCAAGAAACATTTGATAAAGGATGGTTATCCAAAATCAAAAAGAATTCATTTTTTTTATTTGTATTTATTTTTGAGAGAGAGCAAGAGAGAGACAGAGTATGAGTGGGGGAGGCAGAGAGAGAGGGAGACACAGAATCCAAAGCAGGCTCCAGGCTCTGAGCTATCCACACAGAGCCCAACACAGGGCTCAAACTCACAAACCATGAGACCATGACTGAGCCGAAGTTGGACGCTTAACCAAGTGAGCCACCCAGGCACCTCTAAAATCAAAAAGAACTGAAGAGTGCTGGGAGTTCCCGGCAAGATGGCGGCTTAGGAGGACGCTGGGCTCACCGCACATCCTGCTGATCACTTAGATTCCATCTACACCTGCCTAAATAACCCAGAAAACCGCCAGAGGATTAGCAGAACGGAGTCGCCGGAGCCAAACGCAGACGAGAGGCCCACGGAAGAGGGTAGGAAGGGCGGCGAGGCGGTGCACGCTCCACGGACTGGCAGGAGGGAGCTGGGGCGGAGGGGCGGCTCGCCGGCCAAGCAGAGCCCCTGAGTCTGGCTTGCAAAAGCGGAGGGGCCTGACGGACTGTGTTCCCACAACAAGCGTGACTTAGCGTCTGGGAGGTCATAAGTTAACAGCTCTGCTCGGAAAGCGGGAAGGCTGGAGGACAAAGGGAGGGAGAGCTGCTGAGCCCCCTGACAACAGAGCTCAGTTTGGTGGGGAACAAAGGCGCTCGCCAGCGCCATCTCCCCCACCCATCCCCCAGCCAAAATCCCAAAGAGAACCGGTTCCTGCCAGGGAACTTGCTCTCTCCGCGCAAACACCCAACTCTGCGCTTCTGCGGAGCCAAACCTCCGGCAGCGGATCTGACTCCCTCCCGCTGCAACAGGGCCCCTCCTGAAGTGGATCACCTAAGGAGAAGCGATCTAAGCCTGCCCCTTCTGCCCCCGTGCACCTTGCCTACCCACCCCAGCTAATACCCCAGATCCCCAGCATCACAAGCCTGGCAGGGTGCAAGTAGCCCAGACGAGCCACACCACCCCACAGTGAATCCGCCCCTAGGAGAGGGGAAGAGAAGGCACACACCAGTCTGACTGTGGCCCCAGCAGTGGGCTGGGGGCAGACATCAGGTCTGACTGCGGCCCCGCCCACCAACTCCAGCTATACACCACAGCACAGGGGAAGTGCCCTGCAGGTCCTCACCACGCCAGGGACTATCCAAAATGACCAAGCGGAAGAATTCCCCTCAGAAGAATCTCCAGGAAATAACAACAGCTAATGAGCTGATCAAAAAGGATTTAAATAATATAACAGAAAGTGAATTTAGAATAATAGTCATAAAATTAATTGCTGGGCTTGAAAACAGTATACAGGACAGCAGAGAATCTCTTGCTACAGAGATCAAGGGACTAAGGAACAGTCACTAGGAGCTGAAAAACGCTTTAAACGAAATGCATAACAAAATGGAAACCACCACAGCTCGGCTTGAAGAGGCAGAGGAGAGAATAGGTGAACTAGAAGATAAAGTTATGGAAAAAGAGGAAGCTGAGAAAAAGAGAGATAAAAAAATCCAGGAGTATGAGGGGAAAATTAGAGAACTAAGTGATACACTAAAAAGAAATAATATACGCATAATTGGTATCCCAGAGGAGGAAGAGAGAGGGAAAGGTGCTGAAGGGGTCCTTGAAGAAATAATAGCTGAGAACTTCCCTGAACTGGGGAAGGAAAAAGGCATTGAAATCCAAGAGGCACAGAGAACTCCCTTCAGACGTAACTTGAATCGATCTTCTGCATGACATATCATAGTGAAACTGGCAAAATACAAGGATAAAGAGAAAATTCTGAAAGCAGCAAGGGGTAAACGTGCCCTCACATATAAAGGGAGACCTATAAGACTCGTGACTGATCTCTCTTTTGAAACTTGGCAGGCCAGAAAGAATTGGCACGAGATTTTCAGGGTGCTAGACAGAAAAAATATGCAGCCGAGAATCCTTTATCCAGCAAGTCTGTCATTTAGAAGAGAAGGAGAGATAAAGGTCTTCCCAAACAAACAAAAACTGAAGGAATTTGTCACCACTAAACCAGCCCTACAAGAGATCCTAAGGGGGACCCTGTGAGACAAAGTCCCAGAGACATCACTACAAGCATAAAACATACAGACATCACAATGACTCTAAACCCGTATCTTTCTATAATAACACTGAATGTAAATGGATTAAATGCGCCAACCAAAAGACATAGGGTATCAGAATGGATAAAAAAACAAGACCCATCTATTTGCTGTCTACAAGAGACTCATTTTAGACCTGAGGACACCTTTAGATTGAGAGTGAGGGGATGGAGAACTATTTATCATGCGACTGGAAGCCAAAAGAAAGCTGGAGTAGCCATACTTATATCAGACAAACTAGACTTTAAATTAAAGGCTGTAACAAGAGATGAAGAAGGACATTATATAATAGTTACAGGGTCTATCCATCAGGAAGAGCTAACAATTATAAATGTCTATGCGCCGAATACCGGAGCCCCCAAATATATAAAACAATTACTCATAAACATAAGCAACCTTATTGATAAGAATGTGGTAATTGCAGGGGACTTTAACACCCCACTTACAGAAATGGATAGATCATCTAGACACATGGTCAATAAAGAAACAAGGGCCCTGAATGAGACATTGGATCAGATGGACTTGACAGATATATTTAGAACTCTGCATCCCAAAGCAACAGAATATACTTTCTTCTCGAGTGCACATGGAACATTCTCCAAGATAGATCATATACTGGGTCACAAAACAGCCCTTCATAAGTTTACAAGAATTGAAATTATACCATGCTTACTTTCAGACCACAATGCTATGAAGCTTGAAATCAACCACAGAAAAAAGTCTGGAAAACCTCCAAAAGCATGGAGGTTAAAGAACACCCTACTAAAGAATGAGTGGGTCAACCAGGCAATTAGAGAAGAAATTAAAAAATATATGGAAACAAACGAAAATGAAAATACAACAATCCAAACGCTTTGGGACGCAGCAAAGGCAGTCCTGAGAGGAAAATACATTGCAATCCAGGCCTATCTCAAGAAACAAGAAAAATCCCAAATACAAAATCTAACAGCACACCTAAAGGAACTAGAAGCAGAACAGCAAAGGCAGCCTAAACCCAGCAGAAGAAGAGAAATAATAAAGCTCAGAGCAGAAATAAACAATATAGAATCTAAAAAAACTGTAGAGCAGATCAACGAAACCAAGAGTTGGTTTTTTGAAAAAATAAACAAAATTGACAAACCTCTAGCCAGGCTTCTCAAAATGAAAAGGGAGATGACCCAAATAGATAAAATCATGAATGAAAATGGAATTATTACAACCAATCCCTCAGAGATACAAACAATTATCAGGGAATACTATGAAAAATTATATGCCAACAAATTGGACAACCTGGAAGAAATGGACAAATTCCTGAACACCCACACTCTTCCAAAACTCAATCAGGAGGAAATAGAAAGCTTGAACAGACCCATAACCAGCGAAGAAATTGAATCGGTTATCAAAAATCTCCCAACAAATAAGAGTCCAGGACCAGATGGCTTCCCAGGGGAGTTCTACCAGACGTTTAAAGCAGAGATAATACCTATCCTTCTCAAGCTATTCCAAGAAATGGAAAGGGAAGGAAAACTTCCAGACTCATTCTATGAAGCCAGTATTACTTTGATTCCTAAACCAGACAGAGACCCAGTAAGAAAAGAGAACTACAGGCCAATATCCCTGATGAATATGGATGCAAAAATTCTCAATAAGATACTAGCAAATCGAATTCAACGGCATATAAAAAGAATTATTCACCATGATCAAGTGGGATTCATTCCTGGGATGCAGGGCTGGTTCAACATTCGCAAATCAATCAACGTGATACATCACATTAACAAAAAAAAAGAGAAGAACCATATGATCCTGTCAATCGATGCAGAAAAGGCCTTCGACAAAATCCAGCACCCTTTCTTAATAAAAACCCTTGAGAAAGTCGGGATAGAAGAAACATGCTTAAAGATCATAAAAGCCATTTATGAAAAGCCCACAGCTAACATCATCCTCAATGGGGAAAAACTGAGAGCTTTTTCCCTGAGATCAGGAACACGACAAGGATGCCCACTCTCACCGCTGCTGTTTAACATAGTGCTGGAAGTTCTAGCATCAGCAATCAGACAACAAAAGGAAATCAAAGGCATCAAAATTGGCAAAGATGAAGTCAAGCTTTCGCTTTTTGCAGATGACATGATATTATACATGGAAAATCCGATAGACTCCACCAAAAGTCTGCTAGAACTGATACAGGAATTCAGCAAAGTTGCAGGATACAAAATCAATGTACAGAAATCAGTTGCATTCTTATACACTAACAATGAAGCAACAGAAAGACAAATAAAGAAACTGATCCCATTCACAATTGCACCAAGAAGCATAAAATACCTAGGAATAAATCTAACCAAAGATGTAAAGGATCTGTATGCTGAAAACTATAGAAAGCTTATGAAGGAAATTGAAGAAGATTTAAAGAAATGGAAAGACATTCCCTGCTCATGGATTGGAAAAATAAATATTGTCAAAATGTCAATACTACCCAAAGCTATCTACACATTCAATGCAATCCCAATCAAAATTGCACCAGCATTCTTCTCGAAACTAGAACAAGCAATGCTAAAATTCATATGGAACCACAAAAGGCCCCGAATAGCCAAAGGAATTTTGAAGAAGACGACCAAAGCAGGAGGCATCACAATCCCAGACTTTAGCCTCTACTACAAAGCTGTCATCATCAAGACAGCATGGTATTGGCACCAAAACAGACACATAGACCAATGGAATAGAATAGAAACCCCAGAACTAGACCCACAAACGTATGGCCAACTCATCTTTGACAAAGCAGGAAAGAACATCCAATGGAAAAAAGACAGCCTCTTTAACAAATGGTGCTGGGAGAACTGGACAGCAACATGCAGAAGGTTGAAACTAGACCACTTTCTCACACCATTCACAAAAATAAACTCAAAATGGATAAAGGACCTAAATGTGAGACAGGAAACCATCAAAACCTTAGAGGAGAAAGCAGGAAAAGACCTCTCTGACCTCAGCCGTAGCAATCTCTTACTCGACACATCCCCAAAGGCAAGGGAATTAAAAGCAAAAGTGAATTACTGGGATCTTATGAAGATAAAAAGCTTCTGCACAGCAAAGGAAACAACCAACAAAACTAAAAGGCAACCAACGGAATGGGAAAAGATATTCGCAAATGACATATCGGACAAAGGGCTAGTAACCAAAATCTATAAAGAGCTCACCAAACTCCACACCCGAAAAACAAATAACCCAGTGAAGAAATGGGCAGAAAACATGAATAGACACTTCTCTAAAGAAGACATCCGGATGGCCAACAGGCACATGAAAAGATGTTCAGCGTCACTCCTTATCAGGGAAATACAAATCAAAACCACACTCAGGTATCACCTCACGCCAGTCAGAGTGGCCAAAATGAACAAATCAGGAGACTATAGATGCTGGAGAGGATGTGGAGAAACGGGAACCCCCTTGCACTGTTGGTGGGAATGCAAATTGGTGCAGCCGCTCTGGAAAGCAGTGTGGAGGTTCCTCAGAAAATTAAAAATAGACCTACCCTATGACCCAGCAATAGCACTGCTAGGAATTTATCCAAGGGATACAGGAGTACTGATGCATAGGGCCACTTGTACCCCAATGTTCATAGCAGCACTCTCAACAATAGCCAAATTGTGGAAAGAGCCTAAATGTCCATCAACTGATGAATGGATAAAGAAATTGTGGTTTATATACACAATGGAATATTATGTGGCAATGAGAAAAAATGAAATATGGCCTTTTGTAGCAACGTGGATGGAACTGGAGAGTGTGATGTTAAGTGAAATAAGCCATACAGAGAAAGACAGATACCATATGGTTTCACTCTTATGTGGATCCTGAGAAACTTAACAGGAACCCATGGGGGAGGGGAAGGAAAAAAAAAAAAAAGAGGTTAGAATGGGAGAGAGCCAAAGCATAAGAGACTGTTAAAAACTGAGAACAAACTGAGGGTTGATGGGGGGTGGGAGGGAGGAGAGGGTGGGTGATGGGTATTGAGGAGGGCACCTTTTGGGATGAGCACTGGGTATTGTATGGAAACCAATTTTGTCAATAAATTTCATTAAAAAAAAATCAAAAAGAACTCTTCAAACTCAATAAGAACAATAAAAAAACAAACAATCCAGTAGAAAAAAAGGGGGGGGGGCAGAGAGCTTAATGGACGTCTCACCAAAGAAGATACACAGAGTGCAAATAAGCGTATAAAAAG
The DNA here is from genome assembly GCF_022837055.1 of Prionailurus viverrinus. NCBI lineage: Eukaryota > Metazoa > Chordata > Mammalia > Carnivora > Felidae > Prionailurus > Prionailurus viverrinus. Next base: position 92,752,265 of record NC_062569.1, read on the forward strand.
ATGTTCCACATCATATGTAATTAGGGAAACACAAACTAAAACAATAAAGACATACAACTATACACTTATTAGTATGGCCAAATCTGGAACACAAAAAACACCAGATGTGGGTGAGGATGTGGATCAACAGGAACTCTCACTGCTGGTGGGAATGTAAAATGGTACAGCCACTTTGGAAGATAGGGCAATTTGGGAGTTTCTCAAAAAACTAAAAATATTCTTATCATAGGATCCAGTAACCTTGGTATTTAACCAAAAGAGTTGAAAACATATGTCCACACCTACATGTGGATGTTTATATTTAGAGAAGTTTTATTCATAATTGCGAAAACTTAGAAGCAACCAAGATGTCAGTCTGTAAGTGAACAGATAATATGAAATGTTGAAATGAAACAGTGAAATGAAATGGAATAACCTTAAATACATATTACTAAGTGAAAGAAGCCAATCTGCAAAGGCTACCACTGTGTGATTCTAACTATATGACATTCTGGAAAAAACTACGAAAACAGTAATAAGACAGTAGTTAGTAGGGTGAAATAGAGGCAGAGATGAAGAGGCAGAGTATAGTGGATTTTTAGGGCAGTCACTACTCTGTATGATAATTATGGATATATGTCATTATACACTTTGTCCGAATCAATGACAATATCTTGGTTCTGAATTTGTATTATAGTTTTGAAAGATGTTACTACCATTGGGTGAAACTGGGTAGGGAATATGTGGGATCCCTCTGTATTATACATTATAACTGCACATGAATCTATAGTCATCCATTTTTTTATGCCCCTTGGCCTAGCAAGGGGCAGCCCAGATAGGGCTGGATTCTGCAAAATTTTAATAAAAATAACTAAATTAGAATGTCTAATTCTGATCAAGGTAAAATATCCTCTTTTCTCCCAAGTCCTCTGCTTACAACTAAAAACCCTAATGAATAGCACATAGTTGGAAGCTGGAAAGATGGCAAAGTAGGATCCTAAGCTCATCTTGTCCCACAGATACAAGTAGATAACACTCACATCAGCATAAACAACCCAGAAAATGAGCTGAAGACTGGCAGAACAAACTCCACAACTAAAGGTAGAAAAGAGGCCACACTGAAGAGGGTAGGAAGGGTGAAGTCACAGATTTGGAGTGAAATGGACCATCGCCTCCCGTGGTAGAGAACAATCCAGTGGCATAAAGAAGAGTGAAAAATAGACTGTCACACTGGGGAGTCCACACAGGGAAGAGGAATGCCTATAATATTTGGCTTTGAAAGTGAGAGAGAACAAATCTCGTGAATTCTTACAACCAGTGAGACTTAAAGCCTAGACATTTTTTAGTCAGTAGTCTCCACTCTGTGAGGCCCAGAGGCATCAGGAAATGAAGTCACTGCCCTTAAAGAGACAGCCCAAGAAACATCTAGTGGAAATACAGTGTGGATGCAGCAGTTTGAAAAATGCCAGGGGCAGACAGGAAGGAGAGTTATTTACTCATCTCAGAAAGTGGCTTGGAGAGGCAGGGATCATGGAAGATACCTCCAGTAACAAAGGAGCTGGCAGGCAACACTTCCTTCCCCAGCTCTACCTTCCCCAACACTCCCTACCCCCGCAAAAACACATGGCCACTTGCAGGAACCAGCATGGTGCCTACACTAGCTATCTAACCTGCTTACACCAAGCCCCATCTACCTGCACTTCAGCTGATCTGTCTTTCCCACTTTCCTTAGTTCCAGTGCTGCAAAGACTCCTCCCCTAGAAGTCCTGCAAAAACCCCACCAAGTCCCCATCTCCTGACCTGCACATTTTGTGGAACCTCAGTTCTAGTGGCAGCAGCAGGCCTCATTTCACAAGACCTGTGCACACTTTTTTAAAATGTACCCCACCTGGCTGGGGATAAAACACTGACCACAACAGGCAAAGAGAACCTCTAAAGATGACTGGTATGAAGGATAAAAGCCAGGACTCAACAGCAAGGCATGCACGATGCACATAAGAGATACCCCTGAAGTGACAGGTCTTAGGCAAAATGGGAGCCCACACTACAGGGCACTATAAGACTTCTTCTTCATAAAGCCAATACTTTCAAGAACAGGAGATATAGCTGACTTTTCTAATACACAGGAACAGACACAGAGAGTTAGACAAAATGAGGAGATAGAAGAAGAACAAAACAAATGAAAGAACAGAACAAAACAACAGAAAGAGACCTAAACAAAATGGATACAGGTACTATGCCAGAGAGAGAATTTAAAGTAATGATCATAAAGGTACTCACTGGACTTGAGAAAAGAGTGGTGGACATCAGTTAGACCCTTAACAAAGAGATAAAAAAGAACCAATCAGAGATAAAAGAACACAATAAATGAAATTAAAAATATACTTGATGGAATAAATAGCAGGCTAGAGGAAGCAAAGGAATGAATTAATGACCTGGAAGACAGAGTAATGGAAAGTAATAAAGCTGAACAAGGGAGACAAAAAAGAATTATGTAAAATAAGAACAGACTTAGGAAGCTCAACAACTCTAACAAGCATGGTAACATTCGCATTATAGGGATCCCAGAAGGACAGAGTGAAAAAGAAATATTTATTGTAAGAAATAATAGCTAAAAACTTCCCTAATCTGGGGAAGGAAACAGAAATCCAGATCCAAGAGGCACAGAGATTCCCCCAATAAAATTAATCCAAGGAAACAGTTTTTTAAACTAAAGAAAGCAGCAAGAGAAAAGGAGAGTTACATACTTAAAAGGCTACCAGCAGATTTTTCAGCAGAAACTCTGCAGGCCAGATGAGAATGGCATGATATATTCAAAGTGCTAAAAGGAAAAAATCTGCAGAAAGGCTATCATTCAAAATAAAAGGAGAGATAAAGTGTTTCTCAAACAAACAAAAACTAAAGGAATTCATGACTACTAAACCAGTCCTACAAAAATATTAAAGGGAACCCTTTGAATAGAAAGGAAACAACATCAGTGAGAGTATAAAAAGGTGGAAGCACAGAATTGGTAAAAAAAAAAAAAAAAAAAAAAAAAAAAGTAAGTATATCTGTAAAAATCAGTCAAGGAATTCAAGAAATGAAAGGGTATAAAATATGACACCATGTACCTAAGTACATGGGTAGGAGAGGAGTAAAGAATGGATTCAAAGTTAAGTGACCATCAACTTAATGTAGGCTGCTATATCAAGAAAATGTTATATACAAACCTAATAGTAACCACAAATCAAAACCACTAATAGATATGCAAAGAATAAAGAGAAAGGAATACAAGTATGTCAGTAAAGCAAGCCAACAATCCATGAAAGAGATCAAGAGAAGAAAGGATCAGAGGAAAACCACAAAAACAATGACAAAACCAGTAATAAAATGACCATAAATACATATCTATCAGTAATTACTTTGAATGAAAATGGACCAAATGCTTCAATCAAAAGACAGAGTATATAAAAAAAAAAAGACAGGGTGACAGAGTATATAAAAAAAACAAGACCCATCTATTTGCTGCCTATAAGAGATTCATTTCAGACCTAAAGATACCTGTAGATTGAAAGTGAAGGGATGGAGAAATATCCATCATACAAATGGATGTCAAAAGTAAGCTAGAGTAGCAATACTTATATCAGACAAAATTGACTTTAAAACACAGACTGTAACAAGAGACAAAAGGACACGGTACAATATACAGGGAGCAATGCAACAAGAAGATATACACTGGTAAGTATTTATGGGCCCAACAAGACAGTATTCAAATACATAAAACAGTTAATAACAAAATAAAGGAACTAATCAATATTAATACAATAGTAGGGAACATTAACACCCCACTTACATTAATGGATATATCATCCAAACCAAAAATCAGTAAGGAAACAGTGCTTGAATGACACATTGGACCAAACGTATTTAACAGATATATTCAGAACATTCCATCCTAAAACAGCAGAAAACACATTCTTTTCAGGTGCACATGGAGTATTCTCTAGAAGAAATCACATATTAGCTCACAAAACAAGCCTCAACAAATTCAAGAAAATTGAAGTCATAACCTGCATCTTTTCTGACCACAATGCTATGAAACTAGAAGTCAACCACAAGAAAAAATTGGAAATAACAAAAATACATAGAGGTTAAATAACATGGTACTAAACAATAAATGGGTCAACCAGGAAATAAAAGAACAAATAAAATAGTACATGGAAACAAATGAAAATGAAAGCACTATAATCCAAAACCTAATGCAGCAAAAATAATTCTAAGAGGAAAATTAATAGCAATACAGCAATACAGAAGCAAGAAAAATCTAAAAGAAAAAAAAAAACCTAACCTTACACCTAAAGGAGCTAGAAAAAGAACAACCAACAAAACCCAAAACCTGCAGAAAGAAGGATATAATAAAAAATTAGAGCAGAAATAAATGATATAGAAACTTCAGAAAATCAATAGAACAGATTAATGAAACCAAGAGCTGACCCTTTGAAAAGATAAACAAAATTCATAAACCTCTAGCCATACTCAAAAAAAATAGAAAGGACTGAAATAGATAAAATCAGAAATGGAAGAGGAGTAAAAAGAATGAAGACTACAGAAATACAAACTATTGTTAAGAGAATACTATGAAAAAAATATACATCAACAAATTGGACAACCTAGAAGAAATGGTTAAAGTACTAGAAACATATAACCTCCCAAAGGTAAACCTAGAAGAAACAGAAAATTTGAACAAACTGATTAGAAGCAAAGAAATGGAACCAGTAACCCCAAAACTCCAAACAAACAAAAGGATCAGATGGCTTCACAGGCCATTTGTATCAAACATTTAAAGACGAGTTAATATCTCTTCTTCTCAAACTATTCCAAAAAATAAAAAAGGAAAAACTTCCAAATTGAGGCTAACATTACTCTGATATCAAAGCCAGATAAAGATATATAAAAAAAAGAGAACTACCGGCCAATAACTCTGATGAACACGGATGCAAAAAATTTCAATAAAATACTAGCAAATCCAATCCAACAATACATTAAAAGAATCATTCAACACAATCAAGTGGGATTTATTCCTGAGTTAAAGGGTGGTTCAATAATCACAAATCAATCAATATGAGAAAGGATAAAAACTGTATGATCATTTCAATATATGAAGAAAAGCATTTGACAAAGTACAACATTCACTCATGATAAAAATCCTCAACAAAGCAGATCTAGAGGGAACATGCCTCAACAAAATAAAGGCCTTATATGAAAGGCCAACATCATTATCCAACAACATACTCAATAGGGAAAAACTGAGAGCTTTTCCCCTAAGATCAGGAACAAGACAAGGATGTCCACTCGCATCCAAATTGGTAAGGAAGAAGTAGTTCAGAGGAAATGATACTATATAATAGAAAAACCTAGACACTAGTGTCTCACTAGACACTAATAGAAACAGCAAAAGACAACTAGAACTGATAAATGAATTCAGTAAACTTGTAGGATATAAAACCAATGTACAGAAATCTGTTGTATTTCTATACACTAATAATGAAGCAGCAGAAAGAGAAATTAAGAAAAAATCTCAATTACAACTGCACCAAAAATAAATAAATAAATAAATAAATAAATAAATAAATAAATAAATAAATAAATATCAGGAATAAACTTAACCAAAATGAAAGACTTGTACTCTGAAAACTATAAAACACTAATGAAAGAAATCGAAGATGACACAAATAGAAAGATACTCATGCTTATGAATTAGAAGAATATTGATAAAATGACTATACTACCCAAAGCAATCTATACATTTAATGTAATCTATATCAAAATAACAGCAGTATCTTTCACAGAGCTAGAACAAATAATAGTAAAATTTGTACAGAACCACAAAAGAAATGAAAAGGACAAAGAAATCTTGAAAGAAAACCAAAACTGGATGTATCACAATTACAGACTTCAACTTATATAACAAAGCTGTAGTAATCAAAACAGTGTGGTACTGGCACAAAAACAGACACACAGATCAATGGAACAGAATAGAAAGCACAGAAATAAACCCACGATTATATGGTCAAATAATCTTCAAAAAAGCAGCAAAGTATATACAATGGGGAAAAAGTCTCTTCAACAAGTGGCACTGGGAAAACTGGACAGCTACATGCAAAAAAATAAAACTGGGCCACTTTCTTACACCATGCACAAAATAAACTCAAATGGATTAAAGACCTAAACTTGAAACAGGAAATCATAAAAATCCCAGAAGAGAAAACAGGCAGTAATTTCTTTGACAATGGCCTTAGCAACATTTTTCTAGATATTCTCCTGAGGCAAGGGTAATAAAAGCAAAAATAAACTACTGGAACTTCGTCAAAATAAAATGCTTCTGCAGAGTGAAGGAAACAATCAACACAATTAAAAACTAAAACAACAACCTATGTAATGGGAGAAGATATTTGCAAATGACATATCCAATAAAAGGTATTTAAAACATATAAAAACTTCATATAACTCGACATCCAAAAACAAATAATCCAGTTTAAAAATGGGCACAATTTATGAATAGACGTTTCTCCAAGAAGACATACAGAGGGCCAACAGACACATGAAAAGATGCTCAACATCACTCATCAACAGGGAATTACAAATCAAAACCACAATGAGATATCACCTCACACCTGTCAGAATGGCTAAAACGAACAACACAAAAAACAAAAGGTGTTGGCGAGGATATAGAGAAAGGGGAACCCTTTTGCACTGTTAGTGGATATGCAAACTGATACAGCCTTTGTGAAAAATGGTATGAATATTCCTCAAAAAGTTAAAAATAGAACTATCCAGAGATTCAGCAATTACGTTACTAGGTTTTTACCCAAAGGACACAAAAATACTAATTCATAAAGGATACACGCACCCCCAGGTTTTTTCCAGCATTATCCACAACAGCCTAATTATGGAAACAGCCCAAGTGTCCACTGACCAATGAATGGATGTGGTAATATATATACATACAATCGAATATTTCTCAGCCATAAAAAAAGAATGAAATCATGCCATTTGCAATGACATGGATGGAGTTAGAGAATATTATGGTAAGTGAAATAAGTCAGAGGAAGACAAATACCATGTGATTTCATTCAAATGTGAAATTTAAGAAACAAATAAAGGGCACCTGGGTGGTGCAGTCAGTTGAGCATCCAATTCTTGATTTTGGCTCAGGTCATGATCTCACGGTTCATGGAATTGGGCCCTGCATTGTGCTCTGTGCTGAAAACATGGAGCCTGCTTGGGGGATTCTCTCTTGCCCTCCCTCTCTCTCTCTCTCTGCCCTTACCTTACTCATGCTCTCACTCTCTGTCTCATAATAAATAAGTAAACATTTTTTTAAAAAGAAACAAAAGAAATGCACAAAAGGAAAAAAAAAAGAGAAAGACAAACTAAGAAATAGATTCTTAACCATAGATAACTGATGATTACCAGAAGGGAGGTAGGAAGGGGGATGGTTGAAATAGAAGATGGGTATTAAGGAGTGCACTTGTTGTGATGAACACTTGGTAATGTATGCAATTGTTGAATCACTATATTGTACACCTAAAACTAATATTACACTATATGCTAACTATCCTGGAATTTTAAAAAAAATGTTTATGACTAAACCTAACAAAAATGTGGAAGACCTCCTTAGAGAATTTATAAATGTTATTTAGAGAAATCAAAGAAGACCTAAGGAAATGGAGGGATATAATATATGCCATTGTTCATCAACTGAATGAATCAATGTTGTCATTGTCCATGACAATGAACCAATATTGTCATCCCCCATCTTCGTGGAATATGTTAGTTCTCCCCAAACTAATCTACAAATTCAAAATAATTCTTTTTTTTTTTTCTTATTTATTGTGTAACTGGAGGTTTGAACCTCTTAATCTCATTTACTTATTTGGCCCATCCCTGCCCTTCCCTGGCAACCACTAGTTTGTTCTTTGTATTTATAAGTCTATTTCTGTTTTGTTTTCTCTTTTAGACTTCATATGTAAGTGATATCATATTGTATTTGTCTGACTTATTTTTATTTAGCATAACACCCTCTAGGTCCATCCATGCTATCACAAATGGTAAGAGTTATTTCTTTTCATGGCTGAGCAATATTCTAGTGTGTGTGTGTGTGTGTGTGTGTGTGTGTTTCATAACTCGGCTATTATAAATGTTACAGTGAATATAAGGATCCATATATCTTTTCAGATCAGTACGTCAAATCAAAATATCAGGAAATCTGTCTGTGGAATTTGACAAGCTATTTCTAAAATCTAAGTGGAAATAAAAAAGTTAAATTTAAGCAAGTGAATTAAAGTAGAATGGTTAATCAAATTGAAGAATATTCACTAAGTTGAATACTACATAACAGTGAAAGTAATAAACTATAGCTACATGCAACCTGGCTGAAATTACAAATATAACATTGAGCAAAAGAAGCTATACATAAACAACTGTATATGCATGGTATCACTTTTATAACTGCCCAAAGAACAGGCAAACTAATCTGTAGTGTTTGAAATCAGGATAGTATTATACCTGGGGTTAGTGATTGAAAGATAAAACAGAGGGGGGGGGGGGTAGTTTCCATAGTTCTAGTAATTTTATGTTTCTTGATTTTTGTGTTTGTTACATGGGTATAAAATTATTTCATGTGTACACTTAATATTTACATAGTTTATTTTTTTAATGTAGCTTTTTAAAATGTTCATTTATTTATTTTTGAGAGAGAGAGCACATGCTCATACACACAAGTGGGGGAGAGGCAGAGAGAGAGAGAGAGAGAGCGAGAGAGCGAGAGAGCGAGAGAGCGAGAGAGAGAGAGAGAGAGAGAGAGAGAGAGAGAATCCCAAGCAGGCTCCATGCTGTCAGTGCAGAGCCCAACATGGGGCTCAATCCCACCAACCATGAGATCATGACCTGAGTGAAAATCAAGAGTAGGATGCTTAACCCACTGAGCCATGCAGGCGCCCCAATATGTGTGTTTGTTTAAAGATTTTATTTTTAAATAATCTCTACACCCAACAGGGGGCTCGAACCCACAACACTGAGATCAAGAGTCACATGCTTCACCAACTGAGCCAGCCAGGCACCCCTACACAGTTCCTTGATTTGGTAACATTTACACACATACCAAAAGAGTAAGTAAAATAAAATAGAATAAGGAAGCTTTTTATGTACTAATAAGGAATAATCTTTAGAATAAATTATAAAGAGAGTGAAAAAAGTACAAAAGTGTAAAACATGCTATAATTTGTGTAACAAAAATATGTATTTTCATATTTGCTTATGTATACATAAGGAAGAAAATTATGTTACATGTATTTGCCTATATATGTACATAATGAAGCTCTGGAAAGATATAATAAATTAATAAGTAACATTGCTTGCCTCTATGGAGGGGAACTAAATGTCCAAGGAAGAAGAGTGGAAGAAAGATCCTTCATTGTATATACAACTTACATCTTTTGAATGTTAAACCAGCTAAATATGAATTATTCAAGAAAATTCTTAAATAAACAGAATTCAAATTACCTTTATAATGCAATACTACCTTTCAAATTGGGGGTACAAACTTCCCCAAAAGCCAACTCTGATGGATCAAGTTTGCTAGATATTTCATAAATTATAGGGTTCTTAAAATATTACTTCCCTGCAACTTAGCTAATATTCCTTAGAAGTAGTCTGATGATATTAATTATCAGAACACCACAGATAGAAAAAATAAACTCTGATATAAGTATAAATAATTTAACATCTTTATGTCATAGTCTACCTATTGAATTTTACTTGAGAACCATATAAAACAATTCTATGCTTTACCCAACTTTGTACAATTTACAATCAGTGATAGCAAGGACTAAAATATAAATGACTTATTTTACTCATTTTCAGATCATGCATCACAGAGATCAAAACAGTTGCTCTTCCATATTTAGCTTTAAAATCAGATTTTAAGGGAATCCAAGGATAATTCCCCAGAAGCAGCTGAAATATCTAAACCTATTTCTCAACAGTTACTGCCTCAAAGATTTTAAGACCAAAGGTTGAAGTTGCCCTAATAAAAAAATAACCTAAAATTTATAGCATAAAATATATAAATTAAATATATATTTGGCATAAGCATAAGAATATATAGAAATTTACATAGTGAAATGACTAATTTAAGAAGGTTTAGAGTTCCAAAAAGTGCTTGATTAAATTCTCCTTTACAGACTTAAGGCTTCTATTTATCATAAGTTTAAAAATATTTCCCCCCTATACAAGAGAATGTGATAGTTGATGATTATTTCAAGTCAAGATAATTTATTTTCAAATTCAAGATGATGAATTTATCTTTGTCAACCACATAGATATCACATTTTTGTCAGCATTAAAATAAGCAGTGCCTATACAATTCCTATGATTTAAACTTATCCAAAATCTTCCGGCTTGCTCTTTTATGTTGCTAACAGTTAAATGTACTTCAGTTGAGATAATAAAAGTATAATTGGAAATCATCACCATCATTTCTTTCCCCCACTCCACAAAGGGCCATGAAAGGAGCCAGAACATTTCCTTCAACATTCCAACTGTAAGGGGGGAAAGCCTATTCTGTCCATCTACACAGAAGTGTAGGGCCAGATCTACTCAGTCCATTCAAAAAACAAACAAAATCTTACAAACAGTGAAAGAGAAAAAATCAGTATGTCAATATCTGAGTACATGATATTTTTAGTGGTAAAAAACAGGAATAGTATAACAACTCTTGACTGATCTTTAAATTTTTCAATATCCTGAAACTTCTGTTGTATTACTTTAAAATTTAAGATAATATAACCAAAACTAGATCTAAATAAATTCTATCTAGTTTTAGCAAACATCTAAAATATATATTCTCTCCTCTCAAAATATACTAGGTATTATAATAAAAATTTCCATTGATGCCAAATCCTAAAATACTGTAGAAATAATACTCATGAATATTACTCAGAATATTGAGGATTAATTATTTAAATAGTATAGTATGCACCCAAACAGAAAAAGAAAAAGCTTCAGGTAAAAAAAAAAAAGAAAAAGAGAATGTCTGCATAACTGCCATCCTATTTTCTCACATAGCTATAAAAACAGATTCACTTCATTAAGCTCTGCCCATATAATGATGATTACATATTAAAGTATTACTATTCAACAATGTAAGTACTATCTTGAGTTCTCAGCAATGACTGCCTGCCTCCATTATTCACCTACCTCAATTTGAATAGTACTTGCTAATCTGTGTAAATTTACTTCTCAGGGGTTTCTTTTCCTTTCATTAACATCAAATTTTCCTGTGAAGGCCCTTCTCATTCACTGCAAAGAGTTAGATTGTTTTCCAAATAATAAACAAATATCAGGTTATTTTATAGTTAAATTACAGAGACAGATAAAGAAATACAAATTTTACTTTATCTCCAGGTGGATTATCAATTGAGTAGATGTGAATTATGTTCTAGGACTAATTGAATACAACATTAGAAACATTAAAATTTGGTAGTTAGAAATAAAACCTATTAATTTTTCCCATTTCCATTCAATTTTCTTTCTCATTATTAATATTTCATTCTAAAATGAGGGAATCTAAATTCTGATCAAATTGTCATTTTTGAAAACATTTAGCTTGAATGTGTAGTACTGCTCAACAAATATTTTTGGAATCTAAAACTTTCTCCTGCTATTTTTTCATGTAAAAATATTTAAGCAAAAGACTGAAAATGTAAGACACAATTGCCATGATCAAAAGGTATAAAAATACATTTAGTATTTACTTGACTTTCAAATTTTAGGGCGTTTTCAGCACCCTGGCATAGGGGAAAGAACACATCATTGTTGTAGTGCCAGTTTACAGTGAGAATAAAAATGTTAGGAGTTCCCCATTAGTAGATGATTAAATCTATATCAGTTATGAATTTTCTATGAAATAAACTATAAAAACAAGGCTAACATTAAGTTATTTCTAGATATTAAGATTATGAAAAAAATAGTCTTTCAAGGTTAACCTTGAAACCTAACCTTCCTTCTCAGGAAATACTTTTTTCATACATTAAGAAATTGTTTAACTCAGACATTCTTACCGTTCTCGATTAAATTTAAGAGAATGAAGAATAGCTGGCCTTTTTTGTCTAAGGTTCCATAAATGAAGTGTATCATCTGAACTCGCACTAACCAAGGCACCCTGAAACAAAAAGAAGACAAAGTAAGTGAGTGACTTCCTTAAGAGTTTTTTGTTAGGCAAAACCAACAAGCTGATTTGCTATGTTTTACACTACTTTAAGAGTTACTTGTATCTATATAACCTAGAAATATAAAGAAAACTATTGTACATACTTCAATCAGGAGGGCTAAGAATGCTGAATAGAAGAAGTAAGTGAACTACTGCTAGTCAGGATGACTAGCTCAAGGAATATGCATTTGCCACTGGAGAGAAATAATTATTGTAGCATCATATGGATATTAAAAATTTTTTGTAGGGGCACCTGGGTGGCTCACTCAGGTAAGTGTCCAACTCTTGATTTTGGCTCAGGTCATGATCTTGCAGTCATGGGATTGAGCCCCACATCAGGCTCTGTGCTGACAGTGCAGAGCCTACTTGGGATTCTCTCTCTCCTTCTCTTTCTGCTCCTCTTCTGCTCATGCTCTCTCTCTCTCAAAGTAAATAAATAAACACTAAAAAAACCTTAGAAAAAAATTTTTTAAATTTTCTTTGGGAAAAACTAGGTTTAATTTTCTCACTTCTACTATTTGCATACATACTATGTAGCTTTCCAGAAAAGAAAATATCCAACCAAGTTTTAAAATTGCAATCTGGTCATATTTTATATTTTATATTTATATTTTATTCACCATTTGTAAAGATTCTCTGTACAGTTGTAAATTATATATATTTTCTAAAAAGTACATGTGGTATAATTTATTTTCAAGAATTAACTGGTTTCAAGAAGCTTCATCTGTGATAAAAGAAAACACCTTTAATAAAAGAAAACATTTCTCCAATTAGAATTCAGTATAACTACAAAAATAATACAAAGATTTTTTTTACATTAGTCCAAATACAAATAAATTATATTTCAAATACACTAGTATGTTTTCTACCTTTTAATATGGCAGATACCATAAGGGCAGATAACTAGCTGCCATGTATGATTTCATAGATATGTATGCTTAAACTATTTATGTGAGCTAGGAACATCTTAAACTATGTCAGAAGTTTTACCATTATAGGTTTCCCAGCTGAAAATGCCAGATCTTGCAGAATCATCATATCCTGAGATATCTAAAATTCTTTTCATATTTTCCAAAGTACTCTGTTACAAGTAACCTTTCATAGTTTATAATATCAACTGCAGATATCAATATGATTATCCCATTTAGATGATCAGATTAACTATAATGAAATTCCCAGAATTTATTTCTTCATTAGGGATTAAAAAAGAGAAGATAGAAATTGTTATAGAAGAACATTTAGATTCCTAAGACAAAAATGTTCATGTATCCTATCATGCTTCTCCTCATATTGTATACCTGTGATTTCAGGCTCAAAGAATAGCTTTTAAAACATCAATCATAATCCAAGAGTATATCCATTAAAATATGTTTAAAATGTATATAATTTGCACATTTATATATTAGTATATAAATACACATGATTAAAAGTATACACTCATATATATATTTTTAACATGAACCCATAATTACATTCCATGCAATAAAATGTACTGTATACAGGCCTTGAGGATTTTTATGTTTGTTTGCTTGTTTTATGTATAAACTGTCCCCAAATGTTTCTTATATACAAACTGGAATGTTACTAGGATTGCTTGCCAGTGTTGATAGGCTAATTTTTTAGATATAGGATGTTGATCTCCTTTCTAAGGAAAATGGAAATTCACTTAGACTAGGGTGGGGATAGAACATGATACAGGAAATTAATAAAAATTCTATAAATAGTTATGTGCTATACAAAAGATACAATATGCCAAAGGCAATGGAATTAAAATAAAGCAACATATGTTCAACATCAGTTTAATAGCCAAATAAATCTATGAAGGAAGTCATAGAATTATTAATTCTATGACAAAAATAGGAAACAATTTATCATTTTGGAGGGACATGAACAGTACCACTGAGCATAACACTACCAATAAAGATTATAAGACACATAAGAAAGTAAGCACATCAGCAGGTGTCTAGGACTTATTTATAAAAGCAAAGTGAATCTGTAAGAAGCACAAGTAATAAAAATTCGTGAAAAGATTAAAAACAAATAAAAACACCAGCCATGAGGTCAGACTAGGAAGTTTGGAAAAAGGTAAAAGAGCTGAGTGTAAGATGGATCAGGGTAACTAGTTCTGGTTAGATGATGGAAACTGAAGGATGTTAAAGGCTTTCTTTTTACTTAGTTATACAGCACAGAAGTAAACCTAAGGATTTCAAGATGATTCTCAGAGAATCAAAATGAGAGAAAATCACCTAGAAACAAGTTATACCTGCTAGTGAACAACCATGCAGAAGGCAAAAGGCTGAGATCACTCTACTAAGAGTTACAGAGTAACAAGGAGACTTCAAAAAGGTTGGCATTCTAAATACTAATGACAAGTATTATAATAAAATGTTTTTAAAATTTTTCCCTTTTCTTCTTTATCTCCCTCTCTCATTGCGGTATCCCATAGTAAATATGACTATAAGGTAAAATACGCTAGGTTTGTCAATCTTCTGAGAAAGATTTTCAGCCAAAAGAAGTAAAGGGTGGACATTTGCCAACATCACAAATTTTTCATGCCTTAACTATCTCTGATACAAAGCTCTATGAACCATTTTACCCATGTTTATGATTATAAAATTTTTAGAAAAAATATAGTAAATATATGGAGATAGTGAATAAAATCATCATTCATGTCATAAGGAAACAATCAGCAATAATTCATTTTCTTTTTCTCAAGGCACTGAGTTCAGTCTGCTATGTGCCTAAATTCAGTACAGCACAAATGCTTTTTATTATTATTATTATTATTATTATTATTATTATTTTGAGAGAGAGAAAGAGAGCACATGCATGAGTGGGGGAGGGGCAGAGAGAGAAGGAGAGAGAAAATCCCAAGCAGGCTCCATGCTCAGCATGGAGCCGGATGCAGGGTTCAATCTCACAACCACCAGATCAGAACCTGAGAAGATATCAAGAGTTGGACACTTAGGGGAGCCTGGGTGGCTCAGCCAGTTAGGCATCTGACTTTGGCTCAGGTCATGATCTCATGGTTTGTGAGTTCAAGCCCACAAGGGGCTCTGTGCTGGTGGCTTGGAGCCTGGAGCCTGCTTCAGATTCTGTGTCTCCTCTCTCTGCCCCTCCCATGCTCGTGCTCTGTCTATGTCTCTCAATAATGAATAAACATTAAAAAAATTAATTAAAAAAAAAAGAGTTGGACACTTAACCGACTGAGCCACCCAGGCACCCCAGTATGGCACAAATCCTTAAAGCATTTTTGCATTGACTGGCTCACTTAATTGAACACAGCTCTAGAAAACTCAATGACCCACTTAAAATATGAATAAAAATATGAGTCCAGAAGGCTTTAAGAAGTCTTCAACTAATGAAAGATCTGCAACCTTTCTGAGCTTTATAATTAATTACATACTTTGTCTTTAGGAGGCTCTTTATCACCATAGGTCTATAAAAACAGGGATGGAGTAGGGAGTCAATTGTCATAATACCTATGGATATACAAATAAATACAAATGCATACATATACCAACAAATATGTATAAATATATAGATAGCAGAACCCATAGGTAAATAACTGAAAAGATTATTTCATGAAAGATAAAGGCAAAACATGAAGTTAGTGCTAGATTATAAAATTTAAGTTGGCATGCAGAAAAAAATTTAGTGATCAAGGAAGCAATTGGTTTTAGTAAGTTTAAAAAATTAAATAATCTGTAAATTATGCTGAATAACAATAACATTCTTCTGGTACGACCTTTTTCCTTTACAATCTAATAAATTGACAAATACTAAAATAGTCTTTTACAAATTTGCATGTCATCCTTGCACAGGGGCCATGCTAATCTTTCTCTGTATCATTCCCGTTTTAGTATGTGTGCTGCCAAAGTGAGCACTGAAATATTCTTTTTAAAGAAATGTGACCATGAATAATATTTCACACATATATATCTTTAAGCATTTAGAATATACAAAATATAACATATTTAAATAAAAATAATATATTTTTATATATCATAATATTAAAAAGATCACATCAACTAATGCAGTGCATATGTGGATGCCTCTGTGATAGTCAAGAAAATCCTTACCTCATTGATCAAGAACTGGAGCTGCAGGACTGCTGCACCACTTTCATGTTGGCAATAACAATCAACTCCAGGTCTCCCGAGTCTAATATAATAAATGTCAAGGATTCTAAGATTTTACTTAGTACTAGTATTAATTAGTAAAGAAAAAACTAACTTACTTAGC
This sequence comes from Prionailurus viverrinus, assembly GCF_022837055.1. Lineage (NCBI taxonomy): Eukaryota > Metazoa > Chordata > Mammalia > Carnivora > Felidae > Prionailurus > Prionailurus viverrinus. The sequence goes on from NC_062569.1 coordinate 92,768,739, forward strand.
ATCTAATGTTTTGCTTTTAAGTTATCTTGATTTTTGTAAATAAAGAGTCAAAATATCTTAGTTAATGCAAATAACATTATGTAACACAGGACAACAAAATGGCCAAATAGGACATCTCTTGCACAAATGCCCTTCTTGACAACAACTTGGCATCCATGCACAGACAAAAGTGCTTTCCTGGGAGCTTCCAGATCCATATAGGAGGCTGCAAAACCCCAGTGCAGTCCAAGAATGAAAAGAGTTGTTTTGAGAAGGCAGGGTTACTCCAGGCAACTGATTTACTGACTGTAGTCTCAACTACAGAAATAGAAATAGCTCTGCACGCCCCCCCCCCCGCCTCAGAACTCAGCTACAGCCCCCATTCAACTTGGGGTCACCAGAATTTGCTATATGCCAAGAGACCTGTAAGAGTCACTCCTACCCAAATCAGGTGGTAGTCATACAGACCTTACATCAGTTGTGGACTGGAAGTGGTCTTTGAACCAGCTCTAGCTCCTCTTGGGTACAGTGCAGGAGCCACTGGAAGTAAGCCCACCAAATTCAAGCAGACCATAGATTCTTAAACAACCTTCTAACTAGGCTCTAGACCTTCTCAGCCACAGTCTAGGAACAATCTTGCTGGCACAGTGACCCTGTTGGAGACACTCTTGTCTGTGCCCCTAGAGATCCTGAAAGGGATCTATCTTCCTCACAGCAACAGTCTGACAGTCGGCCAGCAGTCCTGAGGGTCCAGGGTCCCAGTGGAGGATACGACCATCTATGCATCTGAAGATCTGGAAAGAGCCCCATATTCTACTCTGGGCCCCTTCCAGCCACAGTCCACAAGTAGGCCTGCTGGCAAGAGGTCCAGGCTGTAGTCACTCCCATCTGTCCTCCCAATGATCCTAAAAGGGCCTATACATGATCCCAGCCTCGTCACAGTCACAGCCAGCCAGCAACCCTGAGGGTCCAGGGTCCCAGTGGGAAACATTCTTACCTGCAATACTGATAACTCTGAAAGGGCCCTATATTCAGTTCCAACCCCTCCAACTGCAGCCTGTGAATAGTCCTGCTGCCACAGGGACCTGACAGGAGACACCTCCAGCCTCAATCCGTGAGCTGTCCTACAGGCACAGGGACTTGGTAAGAGCTTATACTGTACTCCAGAAGATCCTGAAAGGTCCCTATACTCAACTTGAGCCCCTTAAGCCATGATCAGGGATCAATTCAGCCTATTCAGTGACCTGGAGGGAGACATGCCCATCTCTGTCCACAGAGCCAGTCTGAGAATCCTAATCTTTCTTGTGGATTGTAAAACAGCCCTGAGGCTCAGTTCCAGCACCTCTTAGGTACAGTCTAGGGTCAATCCTGCCTACCTAGGGAGCCATCAAGTAAGGAGGCAGCAGTTCTCCCAGGGATCTGATGGGAGCCACACCCACCATCTACCTGATAATAAGCCCACTGTCTATTTACCTGATAACAGGAGCCACACGTGAAGCCTTGTCCAGTACCACCCTACTAACAAAGTACTACAGGCAGTAGTATGCACCCAGGGACCAGAAGTGATCCACACTGGCCTAAGCCCTGGTAACAAGCCCAACCACAGACTCTACTGCAGATCCAGTGACAGCCTTGTAACCAGCTCCAACCCAGCACAACTGTGATTCTAGAAGTAATACTATCAGTCCAAGGAACAGACAAGAGAAGGCCTTTACCTTCCATTCTATAAAAACTGAAAGAGGCATTTGCTCCTGCAAATGCACAGACACCAATGCAAGGCAACATAGATCATGAATTAAATATATATGACACCACCAAAGAGCACTAATAGCACTCCAGTAACAGACCCCCCAAAAATGGAAATCTATGATTTACCCAGAAAAGAATTCAAAATAATCATCTTTTTAAAAAGTGAATGAAAATGCAAAAGGAACACAACTAAACAAAATCAGAAAAACAATTCATGAACAAAATACATTTAATAAACAGAAACTATAAAAAAAGAACCAAACAGAAATCCTAGAGCTCAAGAATACAATTGCCAGAAATGAAAAATTTAGAACATAGCTTCAATAACAGGACTGATCACACAAAAGGATTAGCAAACTCAAAGATAAATCATCTGAAATTAGAAGAACAAAAAAAGAGTGAAGAAAGTCTAAGTAAATTATGGGATACCATCAAGCAAGTTGGTATTTGCATCATGAGAGTCCCAGAGAAGGAAGAGAAAGAAGCAGAGAGATTATTTAAGGAAAATAGCTGAAAACTTCTCAAACTGTGGAAAAGACGTAGATATCCAGGTACAGGAAGTTCAAAGGAACTCATGGGGCATGCTTCAGTTAAGCATCTGACTTCAGTTCAGGTCATGATCTCACAGTTTGTGAGTTCAAGTTGCATGTCAGGCACCATGCTGACACCTCAGAGCCTGGAACCTGCTTCATATTCTGTGTCTCCCACTCTCTCTGCCCTCCCCTGCTCGCATTCTGTCTCTCAAAAATAACCAAATATTAAAAAAAAAATTTTTTTTAAAGGAACCCAAGCAAGATCAACCCAGAAATTACTCAGAAAAATTATAATCAAACGTTTAAAGTCAAAGACAAGGAGATAATTTTGAAAGCAACAATAGAAAAGCAACTTGTCACATACAAAGGAACTCACATAAGTCTATCAGTAGATTTCTCTTCAGAAATCTTGCAGGCCAGGAGGTAGTGGGATATTATATTCAAAGTAGTGAAAGAAAAAATCTGCCAAACAAGAATACTACACCCAGCCAAACAGTCCTTCAGAAATGAAGGAACAATAAAGACATTCCCAAACAAACAATGGCTAAGGGAGTTCATTACCACTAAACTTGCTGTTAATAAAACATGAAAGGGGATTCAAGCTGAAATGAAAGGACATTATGTAACAACATAAAAACATAAAAGTATAAAACTCACTATAAAGAGTAAATAAATACATAAATTCAGAATACCCTAGTATTTTAATGGTGGTATAGAAATCACTTTTATCTCTATTATAAAAACTAAGGATAATATTTAAAGAACTGTAGCTACAAAAATTTGTTAATGGATGCACAATATATAAAGATGTAAAATGTGACAATTCCATAAATTGTTGGGGGAGGTGAAATAAAAGTGTAGAGTTTTTGTACATGATTGAAAGTGAGCTGTTATCAGCTTAGACTATTATATCTCTAAGATGTTTTATATAAGCCTTATAGTAACCAAAAAGAAAAAAAAAATCTATAGTTGTTACATAAAAGATAAAATGAAAGGAATTAAAGTACATAAAAATATATATATATATAAATAACACAAATTAAGAGAGAAAGAAAAGAACAAAGGAACAAAGGAATTAAAAATTCAGAAAATAATTTTTTAAATGGTAATAGCAAGTACTTACCTATCTATTATTTAAATGTAAATAAACGAATTCTCCAGTCAAAAGACACAAAGTGCCTAAATGGATAAGAAACAAGATCCAATGATATGTGGCCTGCAAAAGACTCTCTTTAGCTTTACAGATATACATAGGCTGAAATTGAAGGGATGATAAAGGACATTCCATGCAAATGGTAACCCAAAATATACTGATGTCAGATAAAACAGACTTTTAGTCAAAATCAGTGGCAAAAGGAAAAAGTCACAATATAGTAATAAAGGGGTCAATTCATCAAGAGGATATAACAATTATAAATATGTATGTACCATCACTGAAGCACCTAAATATTTAAAGCAAATATTATCAGAACTGGAGGGTAAAATAGAAGGGAACACAATAATAGTAAGGCACTTAAACACCCCACTTGCAACATTAGAGAAATCATCCACACAGAATTAAGAAGGAAATAGTGGACCTAAATAACACTACAGCCCAAATGGACCTGACAGACATACAAAGAACATTACATTCAAGAGACCAGAATACACATTTTTTTTCAAGGGCATACAAAACATTCTCCAGGATATATCATATGTTGGAACACAAAGGGAGAATATTGAAACAATTTGTAGTATCTTTTCTGACCACAGTGGTATTACACTAAAAATCAGTAACAGGAGGAAAGCTGAAAAATTCACTAAATTAGAATTTAAACAATGCAAAATTGTAGGGTGCCTGGGTGGCTCTCAGTAAGCATCTGATTCTTGATTTCAGCTCAGGTCATGATCTCATGGTTTGTGGGTTTGAGCCCCACATTGGGCTCTGTACCACCTAGGATTTTCTCTCTCTCTCCCTCTCTACCCCTTCCCTGCTCTCTGCCTCAAAATAAATAAATAAAAATTTTAAAAAGAAAGAAAAACACACAAACAATCCTGAACAACCAATGGATAAGAGAAGAAACCAAAAGGAAAATCATACAGTATCTTGAGACAAATGTAAATGAAAATAAGACACACCAAAACTTATGGGAGGTAGGAAAAGCAGTTTTACAAGGAAAGTTTACAGCCACAAATGCCTAAATTAAGAAAAAAGAAAGATCTCAAATAAACAACCATTTGACACCAAAAGGAATTAGAAAAAGAACAAACTAAGCCCAAATTAACAGGGAAAAAAAGGAAATTATAAAAATCAGGGAGGAAATAACTGAAATAAAGATTACAGAGATTTTTTATTTTTTTATTGAAAAAAATCAATAAAACTAAGAGCCATGTTTATTTTTGGAGGGATAAACAAAATAAGCCTTTAGCTAGATCAATCAAGAAAAAAAGAGGAAAATAAACTTATAAATGAAAGAGAAGACATTACACATGACCCCACAGAAATACAAAGAATCATAAGAAACTACTATGAACAACTATACATCAACAAATTGGATAACCCAAAAGCAATGGATAAATTCCTAGAAACATGAAACCTACCAAGAATAAGTAATGAAGAAACAGAAAATCTAAACAGACTAACAATGGCTACAGAGATTGAAGCAATAATCAAAACCTCCCAACAAAAGAAAGCCCAGGACCAGATAGTTCCACAGAACATTTAAAGAATTAATGCCAATCTTTTTCAAAGTCTTCTAAAAAAATTAAGAGGAGACAACACCCTCAAACTTAGTTTACAAGGTCAGCCTTACTCTGATGCCAAATCCAGAAAAGGACAGTACAGGAAATGAAAATTATAGGCCAATATCCCTGATGAATACAGATGCAAAAATTCTCTCCAAAATATTAGCAAACCAATTCCACAGCATACAAAATGAATCAGACACCAAGACTAAGTAGGATTAATCACTGAGATGCAAGGATGGTCCAACATACATAAGTAAACAAAATAATACACCACATTAACAAATGAAAGGTAAAAATCATATAATTCTCTAGAAGATGAAGAAAAAAACATTTGACAAAATTCAACATGCTTCCATGAAAAAAAAAAACTCCCAATAAATTGGGTATAGAAAGAAGATACCTTAATATAATAAACGCCATATACCACAAGCCCACAGCTAACATCATACTTGGTGAAAGAAGTTGGAAGCTTTTCCTCTAAAATCAAGAGGGGGCACCTTGGGTGGCTTAGTCAGTTAAGTGACCGACTCTTGATTTTGGCTCAAATCATTATGGCATGGTTTGTGAGTTCGACCCCCACATCCGGCTCTGCACTGACCGTGTGGAGCCTTCCTGGGATTCTCTCTCTCTCCCTTGCTCTCTGCCTTTCCGATGCATTCTCTCATTCTCTTTCTCCCCCTCTCTCAAAATAAATAAATAAACTTTAAAAAATAAAAATAAATAAAATCAAGAGAACAACAGTGCCCACTCTCATGACACCCATTCAACATAGTACTAGAAGTCCTAGGAAAAGCAATAAGATAAGAAAAAGAAATAAAAGACATCTAAATCATAAAGGAAGAAGTAAAATTATCTCTGTGGATGACATAAAATTATATGTAGAAAAACCTAAAGATAATACCAAAAAATGTTAGAATAAATGAATTTAGTAAAGTTGCAGGATATAAAATCAGCATACAAAAATCAGTTTCATTTCTATACATTAACAACAAAAGATCAGAAAGAGTAATAAAGAAAACAAAACCTTCTTACAGTAATAGAAAAACACACATGCACAACAACAATAAAATATTTAGGAATACATTTAAACAAGGAGGTGAAAGATTTGTAAAATAAAAAATTTAAGATAATGATGAAAGAAATTGAAGAAGACACAAATAGAAAGATATCCTGTGTTCGTGAACTGGAAGAATTAATACTGTTAAAATGTCCATACTACCCAAAGCTATCCATAGATTTGTTGTAATTCCTATCAAAATTCCAGTTTTCGCAGAAATAGAAAAAAAATCCTAAAATTTTTATGGAACCACAAAAGAACCAAGTAACCAAAGTACCCCTAAGAAACAAACCTAAAGCTGGAGGTATCACACTTCCTGATTTCAAACTGTATTAGAAAGCTATAGTAACCAAAACAGTATGATTCTAGCATAAAAACAGACACATACCAGTGAAATAGAATCAAGAGCCCAGAAATAAGTCCACACATATACAGTCAACTGATATTTGACAAAGGAGCCTAGAACACACAATAGGGAAAAGACAGGTTCTTCAATAAATGGTATTGGGTGTTTTCTCTGTACAGAAATGGATATTCACATGTGAAAAAAAAATGAAACTGAACCCCTATCTCACATCATTCAGAAATATTAACATGAAATGTATTAAAGGCTTAAATATAAAACCTAAACACCCCCCCAAAAAAAAATACTGCAAGAAAACAGAGGCTAAAATCTCCTTTACATTGATATTGCAATTTTGCTTATGACACCAAAAGCACAAGTAACAAAAATAAATATAAACGAATGGGACTACATCAAACTAAAAAGCTACTATATAGCAAAACAAACAACAGAATGAAGAAGCAATATGTATAATGGAAGAATATATTTGCAAACCATATATCAGATAAGAGGTTAATATCCAAAATGTATAAGGAATGCATAAAAAGCAAAAGCAAAATTTTTAAAAAATTGGACAGAAGACCTGAACAGACATTTTCACAAAGACATACAAATGGTCAATAGGTAAAAAGAAAGTTCCCAACCTCAATAATCACCAGGGAAATGTAAGAGCTATTACTTTATACCTGTCAGAATGGCTGTCATTAAAAAGAGATAAGAGAGGCTGGAAAGATGGCAAAGTAGGAGAACCCTAAGTTCACCTTTTGTCCCATGAATATATAACACTCCAGAGATAACTCCATATAACGAGATAATAACCCAGAAAATAATATGGGCAGAACAAACTCCAAAACTAACTGTAGTAGAAAGGAGGCCACATCAAAGAGGTAGGAAGCGCAGCGATGTGGTAGGGAGCTAAACAGACCATAGGCTGTCCAAGGGGGGAGACAGCATCAGGCACAGAGAAGGGAGAGAAACAGACTATCACACTGGGAAGCCCACATGAGGAAGACGAATCCCCATGACATTTGGCTTTGAAAACTAGAGTGAGTGGCCAAATTTTGTGAGTGCTGACAACCAGCATGACTTAAAACCTGGAATTTAAAAAATAAGCTTCTCAGTTCTGGGAGAGCCCAGAGGCAATCAGAAGCTGTCTCTGCTTTTAAAGAGACAGCACTACAAAAAGCCCACAGAGATATAGCACAGAAGCAGCAATTTAATAAACATCTCAGGCAGACAGGAGGAAGAGTTATTTACTAATCTCAGAGCATGTCTGGAGGGGCAGGTTCACTGAGGGACTTCTCCAGGAACAAAGGAGCTGGCAGGTGCCATTTTCTTCCCCCACCAGCACATAGCCATCAGCAGGAACCAACACAGGCCCAACACTCACTACCTAACTTGTGTATGCTAACCCTAGACCCCCAGACTTCAGTGGGTCCACCCTTTCCAGTCACACTTTCCTCAATCACAGCATTATGGCTCCCCTCCCAGAGAAGACCAGCACAAACGTTGCCAACACCTTGTTTCCTGACCTGCATGCTTTGTGGGCCTTGGTCCCAGGGGCAACAGTGGGGCCCCTCCTGCAGAAGATCTCTATGCACCATGTTAAAATTGCAGGCCCCACTCATGCGCTCTGCAGCTTTGCATCAGTCTTCCCGGGTTCTAGCAACTGTAATAGGTCTTTTTACAAACAGACTGGCTCACACCTTGTTAAAACAGCATGCCCCACCCTAGCTGTCCCAGATACAGCATGTCCCCTCTCACCAGGGTGCAAAATGGCAGACACTGTACCTAAACCCTCCAATATACTCTTGGCTAGAGTCAATTCAAAATGGGCTATGAGCCTGGCAGTATGCAAGCAACCCCAACACGGCCGGCACCACTCTAGAGTGACTTCTGCCATGGGGTGAAGGGAAGATAACCACAGACCAGTCAGATGGTGGCCATAGCAGTGGGCTGGGGGCAGACAGTTGGTCTGATTGCAGGCCCCACCTACCAATGAAAGCTTCTCAAGGGATAACAGAGGGATAGTGCCCTACAGTTTGCTGCTACTGCATCTCTGGCAAACAAATAGTCTTACTAAAGTCAAACCCAAGGCAGCCCCAGAGAATGGCCCCTAACACTACAGGGACCTAACACTGACCAAAACAGGCAAAGAGAGCCATTGAAGATGACTGGAATGGAGGAAAAAGCAGCCAAGAAACAACATCAGGGCACAAGCAATATGCAGAGGAAACAAACCTGAAGCACTAGGTTCTGGTGAACAGGGGATACTGCAGTGCAGGGCACTACAGGACCTTTTCTTCTTTGGGCCATTAATTTAAAGAGAGGGGACATAACTGACTTTCCTAGCATAGAAAGTCTGACTAAATAAGTTAGACAGAAAGAAAAGACAGAGGAATATGCAAATGAAAGCACAGAGCAAAATCACAGCAAAGGACTTAAGCAAAATTGATATAAGTAATATGCTGGATAGAGAATTTAAAGTTATGATCACAAAGATATTCACTGAACTTGAGGAAAGAAGGGATATCAGTGAGACAGTTAACAAAGAGATAAAAAAATGAACCAATCAGAAATGAAGAATACAATAAATGAAATAAAAATTTTCATTTTGATGGAATAAATAGCAGGTAGAGGAAGCAGAGGAATGAACTAATGACCTGGAAAACATTGTGATGGAAAGTAATAGAGCTGAGCAAGGGAGACACAAAAGAATTATGTCAAATGAGAATAGACTTAGGGAACTCAGCAACTCCATCAAGCATAATAATATTTACATTATAGGTATCCCAGAAGAAGGACAGAGGGCAAAGGGAGCAGAAAATTATTGTAAGAAATAATAGCTGAAAACTTCCCTAATCTGGGGAAGAAAACAGAAATCCAGATTCCAGAGGCACAGAAATCCCTCAACAAAATCAAACCAAGGAGGTCCACACCAAGACACATAGCAATTAAAATGGCAAAAAGTAGTGATAAAGAAAAAATTTTAAAGCATCAAGAAGATCATTACATAAAATGGAAATCTCATAAGGCTACCACAGAAGTTTTTCAGCAGAAATTCTGCAGGCCAGAAGGGAATGGTATGATATGTTCAAAGTGTTGAAAGAAAAAATCTACAACCAAGAACACTCTATCCAGAAAGGCTATTATTTGGGATACAAGGAGAGATAATGAGTTTCTAAGACAAAAGCTAAAGGAGTTCATGACCATTAAAGCAGACCTGCAAGGAATGTTAAGGGGAACTCTATGAGTGGAAAGGAAAGACCATAACTAAGAGTAAGAAAAGTAGAAAGCACAATGCAGTACAAAAAAAAGTGTATCAGCAAAAATCAAAGAACTCACAAAATAAAAGGATGTAAGTTATGACATCATATGTAAAATGTGGAGGAGGGGAGTAAAGAATGGGTTCAAACTTAAGCAACCATCAACTTAATATAAACTAGTACATGCAGAAGATGATATATGAAAATCTAATGGTAACCACAAATCAAAACCACTAATAGATATGCAAAAAGTAAAGACATAGGAATTCAAGTATATCATGAAAGAAAGCCAGCAAACCATGAAACAAGACAGCAAGGAGAAAAAAGGAACATAGAAGAACTACAAAAACAACCATAAAACAAGTAATAAAATGGCAATGAAAACATACCTACCAACAATTATTTTGAATGTAAATGGACTAAACATTCCAATCAGAACACAAAGAGTGATGGAGTGGATAAAACAACAAGACCGAACCCATACACTGCCCACAAGAGACTCTTTTCAGACCTAAAGACACTTGCAGATTGAAATTGAGGGGATGGAAAACAATTTATCATGCAAACTGGATGCCAAAAGAAAGCAGGGGTAGCAATACTTATCTCAGACAAAATTGACTTGAAAAAAAAAAGACTCTAACAAGAGAAAAAGAACACATATAATCATAAAGGGGACAATCCACCAAAAGGTATAACAATTGTAAATATTGTGCACTCAACATAGGAGCACCCAAATACACAAAAGAGTTGATAAGAAAAATAAAGGAACTAATCAATAGTAATACAATAATAGTAGAGGACTTTAACATCCCACCTACATCAATGGATAGACCATCCAAATAGAAAATCAATGAGGAAACAGTGGCTTTGAGTGACACATTAGACCAGATAGATTTAACATATCTATTGAGAACATTCCATTATAAAACAGCAGAAAAAAACACACTCTTTTCAAGTGCACATGGAACAGTCTCCAGAAGAGACCACACATTAGCCCACACAACAAGCCTCAACAAATTCAAGAAGATCGAAGTCATACCATGCATCTTTTCTACCAACACTATAAAACTAGAAGTCAACCACAAGAAAAAAACTAGAAAAACAAAAAATACATAGAGGTTAAATAACATGCTACTAAACAATGAATGGGGCAACCAGGAAATACGTGAAGAAATAAAAGAATACATGAAAACAAATGAAAATGAAATTACAACAACCCAAAACCTTTGGGAGGCAGAAAAAGTGGTTCTAAGATGGAAATTCATAGCAATACAGGCTACCCCAAGACAAGAAAAATGTTAAATAAACAATCTAAACTTACACACCCAAAGGAGCTAGAAAAAGAAGAAAAACCAATACCCAAAACCAGCAGAAGGAAAGATTTAATGAAAAATTAGAGCAGAAATAAATGGTATGCAAACAAAAGAAACAATAGAACAGATCAATGAAACCAAAAGCTAGTTCTTTGAAAAGATAAACAATATAAACCTGTAGGCAGACTCACAAAAGAGAGAGAGAGAGAGAGAGAGAGAGAGAGAGAGGACTCAAATGCAATCAGAAAGAGGAGTAATAAGAACCAACACCACAGAAATACAAACTATTGTAATAGACTATTGCAAAAAATTATACGTCAACAAATTCAACAACCTAGAAGAAATGTATAAATTCCTAGAAACACATAACCTCCCAAAGATGAAGCTGGAAGAAATAGAAAATTTGAACAGACCAATTATCAGCAAGGAGATGGAAATCAGTAATCAAAAACTCCCAACAAAAGTCAAGGACCAGATGGCTTCACAGGCCATTTCTATCAAATATTTAAAGAAGAGTTAATAACTGGCTCAGTCAGTTAAGCGTCCGACTTTGGCTCAGGTCATGATCTCACAGTTTGTAAGTTTGAGGCCTGCATCAAGCTCTGTGCTGACAGCTCAGAGCCTGGAGCCTGCTTCGGATTTTGTGTCTCCCTCTCTCTGTCCCTCCCCCACCCATGCTCTGTCTCTGTCTCTCAAAAATAAACAAACATTAAAAAAATTTTAAGAAGAGTTCATACCTATTCTTCTCAAACTATTCCAAAAAAATAAAAAAGGAAAAACTTCCCAATTGAGGCCAAAATTACCCTGATACCAAAGCCAGATAAAGATACCATAAAAGAGAGAGAGAGAGAGAGAGAGAACTACAGGCCAGTAATTCTGATGAACATGGATGTAAAAATTCTCAATAAAATACTAGCAAATCCAATCCAACCGTACATTAAAAGAATCATTCCCCACAACCAAATGGGATTTATTCCTGAGTTGAAGGGTGGTTCAATCACAAATCAATCTGCATAATTGGTTTAATCACAAATCAATCTGCACAAATCACACTGCATAAATAAGAGAAAGGATAAAAACCACATGATCATTTCACTAGATGGATAAAAAGCATTTGACAAACTATAACATTCATTCATGATAAAAATCCTCAACAAAGTAGGTCTAGAGGGAACATACCTCAACAAAATAAAGGCCTTATATGAAAAATGCACAGCCACTGAGAGAGAACATTCCCCTTTTGGAGTACTTTTGGAAGAGCGTTTATTGCCTCCCAAGGATAAAAGACCCTGCAGGTGCCAGCCAAAGGCTTTTCATCATCAGGAGACAGAGGTGCGCCCAGAGGGAATATTACCTTTGCTGCCTTTAGTAGTAACAACATAGATTCCACACACTGTGCAGGAGTGGGACTGTTTCTCAGGGACAGAGGAATTCACACAGCATGGAGCTCTACTCCAAAGGAGAGGAGCACATCTGTGCTGGATCCTTTCAGACTTTGGCTTTTGAATCCCAGCTGCTTGCTGGGAAAATGGAGGGGAGTTGTGGCACAGGGTGAGCTTACTGCCTTTGCTATTCTGTGAGGGCTGCCTGAACAGCAGGGGGGTATGAGATCCCTGGTTCAAGACAAGATATTAGAGTGGCACCATTTTCCCCCCAACAACAACACAGTGGCACTTCAGAGAGCAATACAGCTGCCCCAGTGGAGGTGGGACCCACTAACACCAAACCCCAACCTCCTGTGCCTGGCAAATGTTTATTTACTGGGACTCTATGCCAAAGCAGCTGACCTCTTCTCTGGAAGACCAACATAGCCAACATCCCCCATATACCAAATGCACTGAGATCCAGGGCTTCAAAACAACACCTATCTTTCTTTTTTCTTTGTTTCTTTATTCTTCAGTTTTTTCTTTTGGAATCAAAGTTTCTTGTTTGTATTTTTCATTTCCTTTTCTCCTTTTTTTTTTTTGCCAAGGCTTTTTTATTCTTTTTACTTCTTTTTCTTTCATTCTTTTTTTTCCCTTTCTTTTTCTTTATAATCAACCTTATAGTTTTTTTTAATGTTTATTTATTTTTGAGACAGAGAGAGGGACAGAGCACGATCAGGGGAGGGGCAGAGAGAGAGGGAGACACAGAATCTGAAGCAGGCTCTGAGCTGTCAGCACAGAGCCTGATGCAGGGCTTGAACTCACAAACTGTGAGATCATGACCTGAGCCAAAGTTGGATGCCTAACCGACTGAGCCACCCAGGTGCCCCATCCTTACAGTTTTTTGACTTCATCATTGCCAATTTTGATGCCTTTGATTTCCTTTTGTTGTCTAATTGCTGACGCTACCACTTCCAACACTATGTTAAACAACAGTGGTGAGGGTGGACATCCCTGTCATGTTCCTGATTTCAGGGAGAAGGCTCTCAGTTTTTCACCATTGAAGATGATATTAGCTGTGGGCTTTTCATAAATGGCTTTTATGATCTTTAAGTATGTTCCTTCTATCCCGACTTTCTTGAGGGTTTTTGTTAAGAAACGATGCTGAATTTTGTCAAATGCTTTTCTGCATCAATTGACAGGATCATATGGTTCTTATCTTTCTTTCATTAATGTGATGTATCACATTGATTAATTTGTGAATATTGAACCAGCCCTGCAGCCCAGGAATGAATCCCACTTGATCATGGTGAATAATTCTTTTTATATGCTGTTGAATTTGATTTGCTAGTATCTTATTGAGTATTTTTGCATCCATATTCATCAGGGATATTGGCCTGTAGTTCTCTTTTTTTACTGGGTATCTGTCTGGTTTAGGAATCAAAGTAATACTGGCTTCATAGAATGATTCTGGAAGTTTTCCTTCCCTTTCTATTTTTTGGAATAGCTTGAGAAGGATAGGTATTATCTCTGCTTTAAACATCTGGTAGAACTCCCCTGGGAGGTCATCTGGTCCTGGACTCTTATTTGTTGGGAGATTTTTGATAACTGATTCAATTTCCTGGCTGGTTATGGGTCTGTTCAAGCTTTCTATTTCCTCCTGATTGAGTTTTGGAAGTGTGTGGGTGTTTAGGAATTTGTCCATTTCTTCCAGGTTGTCCAGTTTGTTGGCATATAATTTTTTATAGTATTCCCTGATAATTGCTTGTATCTCTGAGGGATTGGTTGTAATAATTCCATTTTCATTCATGATTTTATCTATTTGGGTCATCTCCCTTTTCTTTTTGAGAAGCCTGGCTAGAGGTTTATCAATTTTGTTTATTTTTTCAAAAAACCAACTCTTGGTTTCATTGATCTGCTCTACAGTTTTTTTAGATTCTATATTGCTTATTTCTTCTCTGATATTTATTATTTCTCTTCTTCTGCTGGGCTTAGGCTGTCTTTCCTGTTCTGTTTCTATTTCCTTTAGGTGTGCTGTTAGATTTTGTATTTGGGATTTTTCTTGTTTCTTGAGATAGGCCTAGATTGCAATGTATTTTCCTCTCAGGACTGCCTTCACTGCATCCCAAAGCGTTAGGATTGTTGTATTTTCATTTTTGTTTGTTTCCATGTATTTTTTAATTTCTTCTCTAATTGCCTGGGTGACCCATTCATTCTTTAGTAGGGTGTTCTTTAACCTCCATGCTTTTGGAGGTTTTCCAGACTTTTTCCTGTGGTTGATTTCAAGCTTCATAGCATTGTGGTCTGAAAGTATGCATGGTATAGTCTCAATTCTTGTATACTTATGAAGGGCTGTGTTGTGACCCAGTATGTGATCTATCTTGGAGAATGTTCCATGTGCACTCGAGAAGAAAGTATATTCTGTTGCTTTGGGATGCAGAGTTCTAAATATATCTGTCAAGTCCATCTGATCCAATGTATCATTCAGGGCCCTTGTTTCTTTATTGACTGTGTGTTTAGATGATCTATCCATTTCTGTAAGTGGAGTGTTATAGTCCCCTGCAATTACCACATTCTTGTCAATAAGGTTGCTTATGTTTGTGACTAACTGTTTTATATATTTGGGGGCTCCCGTATTCGGCACATAGACATTTATAATTGTTAGCTCTTCCTGATGGATAGACCCTGTAACTATTATATAATGTCCTTCTTCATCTCTTGTTACAGCCTTTAATTTAAAGTCTAGTTTGTCTGATATAAGTATGGCTACTCCAGCTTTCTTTTGACTTCCAGTAGCATGATAAATAGTTCTCCATCCCTTCACTTTCAATCTGAAGGTGTCCTCAGGTCTAAAATGAGTCTCTTGTAGACAGCAAATAGATGGGTCTTGTTTTTTTATCCATTCTGATACCCTATGTCTTTTGGTTGGCACATTTAGCCCATTTACATTCAGTTTTATTATAGAAAGATACGGGTTTAGAGTCATTGTGATGTCTGTAGGTTTCATGCTTGTAGTGATGTCTCTGGTACTTTGTCTCACAGGATCCCCCTTAGGATCTCTTGTAGAGTTGGTTTAGTGGTTAACGAATTCCTTCAGTTTTTGTTTGTTTGGGAAGACCTTTATCTCTCCTTCTATTCTAAATGACAGACTTGCTGGATAAAGGATTCTCAGCTGCATATTTTTTCTGTTCATCACATTGAAGATTTCCTGCCATTTCTTTCTCGCCTGCCAAGTTTCAGTAGAGAGATCAGTCACAAGTCTTATCGGTCTCCCTTTATATGTTAGAGCGTGTTTATCCCTAGCTGCTTACAGAATTTTCTCTTTATCCTTGTATTTTGCCAGTTTCACTATGATATGTCATGCAGAAGATCGATTCAAGTTATGTCTGGAGGGAGTTCTCTGTGCCTCTTGGATTTCAATGCCTTTTTCCTTGCCCAGATCAGGGAAGTTCTCGGCTATTGTTTCTTCAAGTACACCTTCAGCACCTTTCCCTCTCTCTTCCTCTTCTGGAATACCAATTTTGCATAGATTATTTCTCTTTAGTGCATCACTTAGTTCTCTAATTTTCCCCTCATACTCCTGGATTTTTTTTATCTTTTTCTCAGCTTCCTCTTTTTCCATAATTTTATCTTCTAGTTCACCTATTCTCTCCTCTCCCTCCTCAATCCGAGCTGTGGTTGTCTCTATTTTATTTTGCAGTTCATTTATAGCATTTTTTAGCTCCTCCTGGCTATTCCTTAGTCCCTTGATCTCTGTAGCAATAGATTCTCTGCTCTCCTCTATACTGTTTTCAAGCCCAGCGATTAATTTTATGACTATTATTCTAAATTCACTTTCTGTTATATTGTTTAAATCCTTTTTGATCAGTTCATTAGCTGTCGTTATTTCCTGGAGATTCTTTTGAGGGGAATTCTTCCGTTTCATCATTTTGGATAGTCCCTGGAGTGGTGCAGAACTGCAGGGCTTTTCCCCTGTGCTGTCTTGAATAACTTGCGTTGGTGGGCGGGGCCGCAGTCAGACCTGATGTCTGCCCCCAGCCCACCGCTGGGGCCACAGTCAGACTGGTGTGTACCTTCTCATCCCCTCTCCTAGTGGCGGGATTCGCTGTTGTGTGGCGTGGCCCATCTGGGCTACTTGCACACTGCCAGGCTTGTGGTATTCGGGATCTGGCGTATTAGCTGTGGTGGATCAGCAAGGTGCATGGGGGCAGGAGGGGCAGGCTCAGCTTGCTTATCCTTTGGTGATCCACTTTGGGAGGGGCCCTGTGGCACCAGGAGGGGGTCAGACCCAACGCTGGAGGGATGGATCCGCAGAAGCACAGCATTGGGTGTTTGCTCGGTGCAAGCAATTTCCCTGACAGGAACTGGTTCCCTTTGGGATTTGGACTGGGGGATGGGCGAGGGAGATGGCGCTGGCAAGTGCCTTTGTTCCCCGCCAGGCTGAGCTCTGTCATCTGGGGCTCAGCAACTCTCCCTCTCGTTGTCCTCCAGCCTTCCTACTCTCCAAGCAGAGCTGTTAACTTATAACCTTCCAGATGTTAAGTCCCGCTTGCTGTCAGAACACACTCCGTCTGGTCCCTCTGCTTTTGCAAGCCAGACTTGGGGCCTCTGCTTGGCGGAGGGGCTGCCCCCCCCTCCTGCCCCAGCTCCCTCCCGCCAGTCCGTGTAGCGGGCACCACCTCTCCGCCCTTCCTACCCTCTTCCGTGGGCCTCTTGTCTACCCTTGGCTCCAGAGAATCCGTTCTGCTACTCTTCTGGCAGTTTTCTGGGTTATTTAGGCAGGTGTAGGTGGAATCGAAGTGATCAGCAGGACACGGTGAGCCCAGTGTCCTCCTATGCCGCCATCTTCCCACTTCTCAAAAAATGTGATTTCTTTAGCATTGTACAAAAATGGAATATTCACAGGAAGGCAGAGAGTGACATTATAAGTGCCAGGCTGTGTCAAAATGGTCTTCCTCATTGCCACTTTATTCTGAATGTAAGGCAAATAGTGTATATTTACTGGGGCAAAAATTGCAATGATGGGCCATCATTTCTGTGCCATTGGTCGGGGGTTGTGCTTTGTAATTCCAAAGGAATTTTGAAACATTCATTTTCCATGACTTACTTTTAGCCACACTGTCTCTGCCTTTGTTTGCAGTAGAGGCTTTCCTTTAGCTTAAAAAAAAAAAAAAAAAAAAGAACATCCTACTAAATAATGAATTGAATGTGTTAGGGCATTCGGGTGGCTCGGTCCAATTCTTAGTTTCAGCTCCGGTCATGATCTCATGGTTCGTGAGTTTGAGCTCCGAATTGGGCTCCACCTTAACAGTACAGAACTTGTTTAGGATTCTCTCTCTCTCTCTCCTTCTCTCTCTGCCCCACCCTGCTCATGCTTTCTCTCTCTCTCTCTCTCTCTCTCTCTCTCTCTCTGTCTCAAAATAAATAAACTTAAAAAGAAATAATGGGTGTGTTAACCTGGAAATTAAAGAAGAAATTGAAAAATACATGGAAGCAAATGAAAATGAAAACACAACAGTCCAAACCCTTTGGGATCCAACAGAGGCAGTCGTAAGAGGGAAGTACATTGCAATTCAGGCCTATCTCCAGAAACAAGAAAGGTCCCAACTACACAACCTAACTTGATACCTAAAGGTGGAGAAGCAAATAAAGCCTAAAGCTAGCAGAAGGGAAATGATAAAAACTAGAGCAGAAATACACAATATAGAAACAACAACAACAACAAACACAGAACAGATCAATAAAACTAAAAGCTGATTCATTGAAAGAATAAATCAATTGCTAAACCCATAGCCAGACTTGTCAAAAATAAAAGAGAAAGGACCCAAATAGATAAAATCACAAATGAAAGAAGACAGATCACAACCAACACCAATACAACTATATATTATAAATTGTTTGTACAATAAATACAAACACTCTAAGAGAATACTATGAAAAATTATATGCCAACAAACTGGACAATCTGGAAGAAATGGACAAATGCTAAACTACTAAAACTAAAACTGAAAACAGGAAGAATTGGAAAATTTGAACAGGCCCATAACCAACAAAGAAATTGAATCAGTTATCACCAATCTCCCAAAAAACAAGAGTCCTAGGCCAGATGCCTTCTCACAGGAATTCTATCAGACATTCAAAGAAGAGTTAATACCTATTCTTCTCAAACTGTTCAAAAAAATAAAAAATGGTAGGAAAGCTTCCAAATTCATTCTACGAAGTCAGCTTACCTTGATTCCAAAACTAGACAAAGACCCCACTCAAAAGGGGAATTACAGGCCAATATCCCTGATGAACGTGGATGCAAAAATTCTCAACAAGATACTAGCAAATCAAATTCAGCAGTACATTAAAAGAATTATTCACCATAATCAAGTAGGATTTATTCCTGGGCTGCAGGGCTGGTTCACTATTGCAAATCAAAGAATTTGCAAATTTAATATACCACATTAATAAAAGAAAGGAGAAGAACCATATGATCCTGTCAATAGATACAGAAAAAGCATGTGACAAAATACAGCATTCTTTCTTGATAAAAACCCTCAAGAAAGTCAGGATAGAAGAAACATTCCTCAACATCATAAAGGACATATATGAAAGGCCTACAGCTAATATCGTCAATGGGGAAAAAGTGACAGTGTTTTCCTCCTATGGTCAGGAATATGACAGAATCTCCACACTCACCACTGTTGTTCAACTGTGTACTGGAAGTCCTAGCTTCAGCAATCAGACAACAAATAGAAATAAAAGGCATACAAATTGGCAAAGAATTCAAAATTTCACTCTTCTCAATACTCTACATGGAAAACTCAAAAGACTCCACCAAAAGACTGCTAGAATCGATACATGAATTCAGCAAAGTTGCAGGATATAAAATCAGTGTACAGATACCAGTTGCATTTCTATACACCAATAATGAAGCAACAGAAAGAGAAACCAAGGAATTGATCCCATGTACAATTGCTTCGAAAACCATAAGATACCTAGGAATAAACCTAACCAAAGAGGTTAAATATCTGTATGCTGAAAACTGTAGAAAGCTTATGAAAGAAACTGAGGAAGACACAAAGAAATGGAAAAACATTCCATGTTGATAGATTAGAAGAATATTGGTAAAATGTTGAAACTACCAAAAACAATCTACACATTCAATGCAATCCCTATCAAAATGACACTAGCATTCTTCACACAACTAGAACAAATGATCCTAAAATTTGTATGGAACCAGAAAAGACCCTGAATAGTCAAAGTAATGGGGTTTTTAAAATAATTTTTTATGTTTATTTATTTTTGAGAGAGAGAGAGGGGGTGATGGAGGGGAACAGAGAGAAGGAGACAGAGGATCTGAAGCAGGCTCTCTGACAGCAGAAAGCCCAATGCGGGGCTCAAACTCACAAACTGTGAGATCATGACCTGAGCTGAAGTCAGATGCTTAACCAACTAAACCACCCAGGTGCCCCTCAAAGTAATGTCTGAAGAAGAAAACCAAAGCTGGACATATCATAATTCCAGACTTCAAGTTGTATTACAAAGCTATAACTATCAAGACTGTGTAGTACTGGCACAGAAACAGATACATAGATCAAGGGAAAAGAATCGAGTACCCAGAGATAGACCCACAAATGTATGACCAGTTAATCTTCAACAAAACAGGAAAGAGTATCCAATGAAAAAAAGACAGCCTCTTCATCAAATGGTGCTGGGAAAACTAGACAGCAACATGCAAAAGAATGAAACTGGACCACTTTCTTACACCATACATAAAAATAAATTCCAAATGGATGAAACACCTAAATGTGAAACAGGAAACCATCAAAATCCTAGAAGAAAACACAAGCAGCAACTTCTTTGACCTTTTCTTACTTAGAAACATTGCCGGAGGCAAGGGAAACAAAAGCAAAAATGAACTCTTGGGACTTCATCAAGATAAAAATCTGCACAGCAGGAGCGCCTAGGTGGCACAATCAGTTAAGCATCTGACTTCGGCTCAGGTCATGATCTCACAGCTTGTGAGTTCCAGCCCCACAGCAGGCTCTGTGCTGACAGCTCGGAGCCTGGAGTCTGCTTCAGATTCTGTGTCTCTCTCTCTCTGCCCCTCCCCTGCTCACACTCTGTCTCTCTCAAAAAATAAACATTAAAAAAAATTTTAAAAACATCTGCACAGCAAAGGAAACAATCAATAAGACTAAAAGGCAGCCTACAGAATAGGAGAAGATATTTGCAAATGACATATCAGATAAAGGGTTAGTATCCAAAATCTTTAAAGAACTTATCAAACTCAGTACTCAGAACACAAATAATCCATTGAAGAAATGGGCAGAAGATATGAATAGACACATTGAAAGACACATGAAAAGATGCTCAATATCACTCATCATCAGAGAAATACAAATCAAAACCATAATGAGATACCATCTCACACCTGTCAGAATGGCTAAAATTAACAACTCAAGAAACAACAGATGTTGACAAGGATGAGGAGAAAGGTGAACACTTTTGCATTGTTGCTGGGAATATAAACAGATACAGCCATTCTGGCAAACAGTACGAAAGTTCCTGAAAAAATTTAAAATGAATTACCTTATGACCCAGCAATTGCACTACTAGGTTTTTATCCAATAGATACAAAAATGCTAATTCAAAGGGGCACACACATCCCAATGTTTATAGCAGCACTACTGACACTAGCCAAATTGTGGAACAAGCCCAAAAGTCCATCGACTGATGAATGCATAAAGAAGAGGTGGTATATACATACATACATATATATATATATATATACACATATATATATTTATATACACACACACATATATATACATACATACATGTATGTATATACATACATAAATGTGTATATATATATATATATATACATACATACATACATACAATAGAATACTACTTGGCAATCAAAATGAATGAAATCTTGCCACTTGCAACAACGTGGATGGAACTAGAGTATATTATGCTAAGCAAAATAAGTCAGAGAAAGACAAATATATGACTACACTCATATGTGGAATTTAAGAAACACAAAAGATGAACAAAGGGAAGTGAAGGAAAAATAAGATAAAAACAGAGGGGAAGGCAAGCCGTAAGAGACTTAAATATAGAAAACAAACTGAGGGTTGCTGGAGGGAGGTGGGCAGGAGGATGGACTAAGTGGGTGATGGGCATTAAGGAGGACACTTGTAGGGATGAGCACTGGGTGTTATATGTAAATAATGTATCACTGGGCTCTACTCCTGAAACCAGTACTAAACTGTACCTTAACTAACTTGAATTTAAATAAAGTTTTATTTTTTTTAAAGAATGATTTAAAAAAGTTAAAAAAAATACTACACTAAGATCCAGTAATAGTGTGGATATTTATCCCCCCCCAAATAGTGGATATTTATCCCTCTCCCCAAAAATACTAAAACACTAATTCAGTGATACATGCACCCCTATGTTTATAACAGCATTATTTACAATAGCCAAATTATGAAAGCAGCCAAAGTGTGCATCAATGGATGAAGGGATAAGAAGATGTGGTATATATATGCAATGGAATGTTATTCAGCCATAAAAAGCAATGAAATCTCACCATTTGCAACAACATGGATGGAGGTAAATAGCATAATGTTAAGTGAAATAAGTCAGAGGAAAGACAAATATCATATGATTTCACTCAGATGTGGAATTTAAGAAACAATAAAAAAAGCAAAGAAAAAGAGAGAAGCCAATAAACAGACTCTTAACTATAGACAACAAACTGATAAACTGATAGTTACCAGAGGGAAATTGAGTAGAGGGATGGCTGAAATAGGTGATAAAGAGTACCCTTATCATGATGAGCCCTGAGAACTGTTGAATCACTATACTGTACATGTGAAACTAATATAACACCATATGTTAACTATATTAGAATGAACATTGAAAGATAAAAAAAAAAGAAAACATACAGATGACTAACAGGCAAATGAAAAAATGCTCAGTATCATTCACCATCAGGGAAATGCAAATCAAAACTACAATGAGATATCATCTCATACCTGTCAGAATGGCTAAAATCAAAAACTCAAGAAACAAGTGTTGGTGAGTATGTGGAGAAAAAGGAACTCTTTTTTACTTTTGGTGGGAATGCAAACTGGTGCAGCCACTGTGGAAGACAGTATGGAATTCCTCAAAAAATTAAAAACAGAATTACCTTATGAACCAGTTTTCACACAACTGGTTATTTACCCAAAGAACAGGAAAACATTAATTTGAAAGGATATGTGCATCCCTATGTTTTGCAGCATCATTTGTATATCTGTGGTGTTGGTTGTGATATGTCCTCTTTCATTCATGATTTTATTTATTGAGGTCCTTCCTCTTTTGTTTTCACAGAGCTAGAAAAAACAATCCTAAAATGTGAATGGAACCACAAAAAGATCCTAAAAGCCAAAGCAATCCTGAAAATGCAAAATAAAACTGGAGGAATCATGATTCTGGATTTCAAGTTATAAATCTGTCAACCTCAAGACAGTATGGTACTGGCACAAAAACAGACACATAGATCAATGGAGCAGAATGGAAAACCCAGAAATGGACTGACAACAATATGGTCAACTAATCTTTGACAAAGGGACTTCATCAAGATAAAAAGCTTCTGCACAGCGAAGGAAAACAATCAATAAAACTAAAAGGCAGCCTACAGAATGGGGAAAGGTATTTGCAAATGACATATGTGATAAAGCATTAATATCCAAAATCTATAAAGAACTTAGCAAACTCAACACCCAAAAAACAAATAACCCAGTTAAGAAATGGGCAGAAGACATGAATAGACACTTTTTCAAAGAAAACATCCAGATGGCTAACAGACACATGAAAAGATGTTCATCACTCATCATCAGGGATACACAAATCAAAACCACAGTGAGATACCACCTCACACCTATCAGAATGGCTATAATGAACAACATAAGAAACAGCAGGTATTGGTGAGGATGTGGAGAAAAAGTAACCCTCTTGCACTGTTGGTGGGAATATAAACTGAAGCAGCCACTCTGGAGAGCATATGGAGTTCCCTCAAAAAAAAAACAAAAACAAAAACAAAATAGAACTACCCTCTAATCCAGCAACTGCAATACTAGGTATTCACCCAAAGGATACAAAAATACTGATTCAAAGGGGTACATGCACCCCGATGTTTATAGCAGCCTTATCAACAATAGTCAAACTACGAAGAGAGCCCAAATGTCCATCGACTGATGAATGGCTAAAAAATATATGGTAAAGAGGCACCTGCATGGCTCAGTCAGTTAAGTATCTGACTCGGCTCAGGTGATGATCTCACACTTCATGAGTTCGAGCCCCACACCAGGTTCTCTGCTATCAGCACAGAGCTCACTTCAGACGCTCTGTTCCCCTCTTTCTCTCTCCACTTTTCCCCTTCTTGTTCTCTAAACAAAGTATTAAAAGAAACAAAGTATTTTTTAAAAAAAGATGTACTATAAATGTACAATGGAATATTACTCAGCCATCAAAAGAATGAAACCTTGCCATTTGCAACCACATGGATGGAGCTAGACTGTATTATGCTAAATGAAATAAGTCAATCAGAGAAAGACAAATACCATAAGATTTCACTCATGTGTGGAATTTAAGAAACAAAATAAACATATGGGAAGAGGGAAAATAAAAGAGGAGGGAGGGAAACAAACACAAGAGACTCTTAATGATAGAGAACAAACTGGGGGTTGAAGGAGCTAGATGGGTAATGGGTATTAAAAATGCACTTTTTGGCAACCAAGGGAATGGGAAAAGATATTCGCAAATGACATATCGGACAAAGGGCTAGTATCCAAAATCTATAAAGAGCTCACCAAACTCCACACCCGAAAAACAAATAACCCAGTGAAGAAATGGGCAGAAAACATGAATAGACACTTCTCTAAAGAAGACATCCAGATGGCCAACAGGCACATGAAAAGATGTTCAGCGTCGCTCCTTATCAGGGAAATACAAATCAAAACCACACTCAGGTATCACCTCACGCCAGTCAGAGTGGCCAAAATGAACAAATCAGGAGACTATAGATGCTGGAGAGGATGTGGAGAAACGGGAACACTCTTGCACTGTTGGTGGGAATGCAAATTGGTGCAGCCGCTCTGGAAAGCAGTGTGGAGGTTCCTCAGAAAATTAAAAATAGACCTACCCTATGACCCAGCAATAGCACTGCTAGGAATTTATCCAAGGGATACAGGAGTACTGATGCATAGGGCCACTTGTACCCCAATATTCATAGCAGCACTCTCAACAATAGCCAAATTATGGAAAGAGCCTAAATGTCCATCAACTGATGAATGGATAGAGAAATTGTGGTTTATATACACAATGGAATATTACGTGGCAATGAGAAAAAATGAAATAGGGCCTTTTGTAGCAACGTGGATGGAACTGGAGAGTGTGATGCTAAGTGAAATAAGCCATACAGAGAAAGACAGGTACCATATGGTCTCACTCTTATGTGGATCCTGAGAAACTTAACAGGAACCCATGGGGGAGGGGAAGGAAAAAAAAAAAAGAGGTTAGAATAGGAGAGAGCCAAAGCATAAGAGACTGTTAAAAACTGAGAACAAACTGAGGGTTGATGGGGGGTGGGAGGGAGGAGAGGGTGGGTGATGGGTATTGAGTAGGGCACCTTTTGGGATGAGCACTGGGTGTTGTATGGAAACCAATTTGTCAATAAATTTCATAAAAAAAAAATGCACTTTTTATGATGAGCACTGGGTGTTGTATGTAAGTGATGAATCACTGAATTCTACTCCTGAAACCAATATTTCACTGTATGTGAACTAAAACTTAAATAAAATTACTTTCATAAAAAATAAATAAAAATAAAAGTTTAGTAGAATTGTTTTAAAAATAAAGAAACAGAATGAAATGAAAACACAACATATTAAAATTTGAGAGTGAAGAATTCCAAATCTCCCATATGAAGTAGCTCCATTCCTCCCAGTTTCTGCCTCTTACAACCTAAAAAAAAAAAAAAAAAAACAAAAACAAAAAAAACAAACAAAAAAAAACCCTGAATATAACATTCCAAACAAGCAGAGGAAAATTCTAAAAGATAGAAAGGAGGAGGAATGGCAAAGCAACTCAGGAGAGTGACACAGCAGTGATTTCCTTGGGTTTCCTTATTGTGTCTCATATATCCTGGACAATGCACCACAGAAGTCTCCAACCCAGAACCATCAACTGGTAGAAAAAGGAAAACAGAAACAAAACCAAAAACTCCATGAAAAGGCAATTTTCCCAGCCAAAGGACTGAGAAGACAGGATATCCTAAAAACAAATTTTGGCATCACCCACCTTACAGTAGCAAACAACAAGGAAAAACTCTCCTCTCCCGGACTCCACATAGTTCAAAAGGGTTGACTAGGGAACTGATCTTCCACTTATCCTAACCCCACCCTTCAGAGAGCACACTCCAATTTGTTCAGCAGAGAGTGGTTAGGGACACAAGCAGGGAGTTAATCATCTATCCCCTGCCTGGCAGGAGCAGGTAGCACTCTGTTTCATTGTCAGGTGGTATTAGTGCATTAAGCAGGATGCTGACCTGCCATCTCCAGACTAACGGAGGCAAGTGGGAACACTCCAACCTGATGGGATGGTATTAGTGAGTTTGAATGAGCACTTGGTCCTACATCCCCTTCCTAGCATAAAAGAGGCGTTCTAATTCTACTACCAAGGTAGCATCAATGAAGTCCAGAGACAACAAGATTGAATGAGATGGAACTCATTGGTGGTGGGACTTCAAGGTGGAACTTCACACACTCGTAAGGCTTCACACATACACTACTAGTTTTCCACGTCAGCAGGGAAATCATTAGGAAGTTGAATATCCACATCCACCTGACAATAAGCAATAGGCCATAACACTGAACAAGGTGGGCAAATCAGGTCTAGTCAGCACACATACTGTGTCAAAGGATCCTACTAGGAGCTGAACCTCTACTCACGTTAGTGAGTTAGAACAAGGCAGTTCAAGGAGTGATTGATACCATGCTTCCTATCTCTCCTGATGTCACTGGGCCCCCACAGGGAGATGAACTTCCAACCCCACACATCAGAAAATGAGGTGGTATGAGTCAGTACCCACTTTTGCTGGCGGGGAGGAGGTGTTGACATGGCTCACCACAAAATTTGAATATACACACCCACCTGGCCCTCAAGCTACACTTCAATGGGAGGACTTAGTGGTTTAAAAAAAGTTATTAGTAGCATCCAGATTTCCTAATATAATACCCAAAATATTCAGGAAACAATTGAAAATCACCCATCATACTAAGAACCAAGATAATGACATTTGAATGAGAAACAATAATCAATACATGCCAAAATCAAAATGAATCAGATGCCATAATTATCTGAAAATGATTTTCAATAGCCATCACAGAAATACTTCAATAAGGAATTATGAATCTTCTTGAAACAAATGAAAATAAAGATCAGCAAATAGAAATTCCTAAAAGGAAATAAAATCATAGAACTGAAGAATATAATAACCAAGATAAAATTGGATAGGTTCAATAGTAGAGTGGAGATGACAGAGTATAAAAATCAGTGTACTTGGGGAGAGATCAATAAAATTTACCCAATCTGAACAAAAGAAGGAAGAGACTAGATTAGGGGAGCACAATAAACAGTCTTAGGGGACAAGAACAAAGATCTACCATTCATATAACTGGAGTCCCAGAAAGAGAGAAGAAAGACAGTGGGATTGAAAAACTTTTATAAGAAATAATGGCTGGAAACTTCCCAAATTTAGTGAAATACTTAAACCTACATATTTGGAAAGTGGAGCAAACACCAAATAAGATAAGCCCAGAAATATCCATGTCAAGAAACATCATAATTAAACTTCTGAAAACTAAGGGGAAAAGCTCTGGAAAGCAGCCAGACACAAAGCATTATGAATGAACATGAATTTGAATGACAGATTTCTCATCTGAAACTACAGAGGCCAGAAGAAAGTGGTACAACATTTTTCAAGTAATAAAATAACTATCAACTGTGTATATACAGCAAAAGTATCCTTGAGGAATGAAAAATAAATATATTCTCAGATGAAGAAAAACTAAGACAATTTGTTTCCAAATCTACCCTTTAAAAAAGTCTAAAGAAAGTCCTCTAACCAGAAGGAAATGAAAGTTCTCAAATCAAAATCCCCTATTTTCACCTTTAAAACCCTGGTAAAAGAAGTCTTGGAACTTCAGAAAGGACATAAGAATGGGTAAAATTTTGGGTAAATATAGTATATTATTTGACTTCTTATGAGTTTCTTTTTTTTAATTTTTAATGTTTATTTATTTTTGAGACAGATGGAGACGGAGCATGAGCAGGGGAGGGGCAGAGAGAGAGAAGATGACACAGAATCCAAAGCAGGCTGAGCTGTCAGCACAGAGCCTGAGGCAGGGCCTGAACTCATGAGATCATGACCTGTGCTGAAGTTGGACACTTAACTGACTGAGCCACCCAGGCGCCCCTACTTCTTATGAGTTTCTTAAGTCACATTTGATGGTTGAAGCAAAAATTATAGCACCATCTGATATGATTCTGCTCAAGACATTTACAGAAAATATATAAAATAACTATACTATAAAAGTAGAGAGGGCATAGGGGCCTAAATGAAAGTAAGGCTGCAGTTTCCCTCGAAGTGAAAAAATGTTGATACCAGTAGACCGTGATAATTTATGTATGTTTGTTGTAATACCAAGAGCAACTACTAAGAAAATTCTACAAAGCAATATACTCAAAACAATATAAATAATTCAAGATTGAGTTATTTGAAAAGTTCAAAATAACTCCCAGGAAAATAAGAAAAGACAAAAAGGAACAAAAAAGAGAGGAAACAAGCAGAAAACAAGTAAATAAATTGGCAGAATTAAGCCCCTACATATAATTACCTGATAGTATATTACCTTAACATATCAATTAAGTGAAGCAGACTGACATGGTAGATTAAAAACAAAATGATCCTACAAAATCAGTATATGAAAATCAGTTGCATTTCTATATACAAATAATGAATTATCAGAAAGAGAAATTAAGAAAACAATCCATTTACAATTCCATCAAAAAGAATAAAATACCTAGGAATAAATTTAACCAACGACGTGAAAGACCTGGACACTGAAAACTGTAAGATATTGATAAAGAAACTGAAGAAGGCACAAATTAATGTAAAGATATTCCATGCTCATGGATTAGAAGAATTAACATTTTTTAAAAAAAAATCCATACTACCCAAAGCAATATACAGATTCAATGTAATCTCTATAAAAATTCCAATGGCATCTTTCACAGAAATAGAACAAACAATCCTAAAATTTGTATGAAACCACGAAATATGTGAAATAGCCAAAGTAATCTTGGTTAAAAAAAAAAAAAAGCTAGAGGCATCTCACTTCCTGATTTCAAACTTATTATGAAGCTACAATAATCAAAACATTATGGTATTAGCATAAAAACAGACATACAGACCAGTGAAACAGAACCAGGAGTGCATAAATAAACCCATGCATACATGGTCAACTAATATTTGATAAGAGAACCAAGACTACTCAATGGGGGAAAATACAGTCTCTTCAATAAATGGTGCTGGGAAAACTGGATAGCCATAGGCAAAAGAATAAAACTGGACCACTATCTTAGAGTATACACAAAAATTAACTCAAAATGGTTAGAGTTGAATATAAGACCTGAAACTATAAAAGTCTTAGAAGAAATCAAAGGCAGTAAGCTCCTGGACATCATTCTTGGCAATGATTTTTTGGATATGATACCAAAGCAAAACTAAGCAAGTAGGACTACATCAAACTAAAAAGCTTCTGTTCAACAAAGGAAACCATCAACAAAATAAAAAGCTATCTACCAAATGGGAGTAAATATCTACAAATCACATATCAATATCCAAAATATATAAAGAACTCATACAACTCAATAGTAAAATAAACAAACAAAAACACATTAGATTAAAAAATGGAATCAGGGGATCTGAATAGATATTTTCAAAAGAAGATCTATAGATGGCTAACTGGTACATCACTAATTATCAAATAAATGTAAATCAGAACCACAATGAGATATCATCTTACACCTATCAGAATAGCTATTACCAAAAAGACAAGAAATAACAAGTGTTAGTGAGGATGTGGAGAAAAGGGGGCCCTTGTACACTGTTGGTGGGCCTGTATATTAGCACAGCCACTATGGAAAACAGTATGGAGTTCTTCCAAGAATTAAAAATAGAATTTCCATATGGTCCAGAAATTCCACTCCTGGGTATTTATCCAAAGGAAACAAAACACTAACTTGAAAGATGTATGCACTCCATGTTCATTGCAGGAATATTTATAATAAAGAAGATGTGGAAGCAACCTAAGTGTCTGCTATGGATGAATAGATTAAAAGAAAATACATACACAAACATACACACTCTGGAATATCATTCAGCCATAAAAAAGAAAGAAATCTTGCCGTTTGCAGTAACATGAATTGACATGAAAGGCAGTACACTGAGTAATATTTCAGACAAGTACTGTATGATATCCCTTAAATACAAACAAAACAAAAGAAAACAACAACAAAAAAAAAAACACCAAACTCTCAGATACGGAGAAAAGACTGGCAGTTATTGGAGGTAGGGGTTGGGTTGTAGGAGTTGGGTGGAATCAGTGAAGGTTGTCAAAGGTCAAATTTCCACTTATAAAATAAGTAAGACCTAGGGAATATAGTGTACATCATTGTGACTATAGTTAATAAATTGTGTATTTGAAAGTTACTAAGAGAAATTTTTAAAGTTATCACAAGAAAAACATTTTTGCAACTGTGTGTGGTGATTCATATCAACTAGACTTATTGTAGAGATCATTTGACAAGATATATAAATATTGAATCAATATTTTGCACACCTAAAACTAATGTCAATTATAGCTCAATTAAAGGAAAAAAGAAAATGACCTAACAATATGCTATCTACAAATAAACTACTTCAAGTACAATGACATATTTAAGTTCAAAACAAAAGGATGGAAATAGAATATGCAAATATTAGATTTTTTTAAAAAGCAGGAGTGACCATATTAATATGAGACAAAGTAAATTTCAGAGCAAAGAAAATTATTGGAGACCAATAAAGACATTACATAATGATAAAAGAATCAATCCAGGTAGAAGACCAGAATTCTAAATGTGTGCATACCAAACCAAAGAGCCTCAAAAATACAGAAAGCAAAACCTAATAGAACTGGAAAAGGAGATAAATTTATCCAAAATTATAGTTGGAGATCTTAATACACTCTTCTCTTGGGATTTGATAGAATCATCAAACAGAAAATAAGCAAGGATATAGAACTCAACAACACAATCAACCAACAATATCTTTTTTTTTCAACCAACAATATCTAGTTGACAAATATAGAACATTTCACTCAACAAGAATGCACATGTTTTTCCAGAGTCCATAGAGCATGCCCCAAGAAAGACCATATCCAAGACCATAAAACAAACCTTAGCAAACTTAAAAGAACTGAAATTATACTATATGTGTATGTGTGTGTGTGTGTGTGTGTGTGTGTGTGTGTGTGTGTGTGTGTGTGTGTTTACCACAGTGGAATCAAATCAATAACAGAAAGACAAAATTTCCAAACACTTCCCAATTAATTAAAACACTTCTAAGTAATTCATGGTCTCAAGATATGTCAAAGGCAATTTTTTTTAAGTTTATTTATTTTAAGAGAGACAAAGAAAGCACAAGCTAGGGAAGGTTGGAGAGAGAGGTAGAATCCCAAGGAGGCTCCACATGGTCAGTGCACAGAGCCCAAAGCAGGGCTCAAATCCACAAAACCATGAGATCATGACCTGAGCTGAAATCAAGAGTTGGACACTTTAACCGACTGAGCCACCCAGGCACCCCTCAGAGACAATTTTTAAAACTACATATAATTCAATTAAAATGAAAACACACATATCAAAATTTGCAAGATTCAGTTAAAGCAGTGCTGAGAATTACACTAAATGCATACCTTAGAAAAGAGGAAGAATATCAAATCAATAATCTAAGTTCTGACTTCAAGAAACTAGAAAAAAGGAGCAAAGTAAGCTCAAAGAAAAGTGAAGGAAGAAATAATAATGATGATTTATTAAATAATAAAAATAATAAGCCAGAAAAAATTGAAAACAAAGAAAATGGAGGAAATCAAACAGCTAGTTCCTCAAAAAAGAAATCAATACAATTTAAAAACTACTAGTAAGACTGACTACACATAACCAACATTCAACTAAGATAAATAGAAAACCAAAAGAGTCCTATAACTACTAAATACATTGAATTTGTAATACAAAATCTCTCAAAATAATCTCCAAGCCTAGGTATTTTCACTAGAGAATAATACCAAACATTTAAAGAATTAACCCCAATTTTACTCAATCTCTCCCAGAAAACAGAAGAAGAAACACTTCTCAGTTCACTTTATGAAGCTAATAATACCCCAATATCAGAACCAAAGACAATACAAATAAAAATTTAACTCAAAATAGAACTGTACTTAAATACAAAATGTATAACTATATAATTTTTAGAAAAAAAAATTTAAAAATTAAGATCCAGGGTTAGGCAAAGAGTTCTAAGGAGTGATACCAAAAGCACAATCAATAAAGAAAAAATGATAAACTGGACTCTGAAAAATCCTGTAAAGAGGGTCAAATGTCAAGCTATAGACTAGAAGAAATAATTTGACAAAAGAGTAGTATCTAGAATACATAAGAATACCACAATGAGATATCACTACAAAATTATCAGAATGGCTTAAAAAAAAAGAATGTGAAGATACAGAATGTAAAATGTTACAACCCCTCTGGGAAACAGTTTGGGATATTCCTAAAAAACTAAATTTTGAACTACCATAGAGTCCCTCTAACTGCACTTTTGGGCAGAGAAATGAAAACATGTTCACAGAAAAACACGTATATAAATGTTTATAACTGCTTTAATCATAATAGCCACCAACTGGAAACCCAGATGTCCTTCAATAAGTGAATGGCTAAACACACTGTGGTACTTCCATACCATGGAATATTGCCCAACAATTAAAAAAAAATACTGATACTTACAACAACTTGGATGAATCTTCAGAGAAGAAAAAAGCAAATCCCAAAAGGTTACATACTGTATGATTTCATTTATATAACATTCCTAACATGGCCAAATTACTAAAGTGAAAAACAAATTAGTGATAGAAATCAGGGATGGGGTGGGAGAATTGGAAGGAGAGGATGTGGTTATAAGGGGGGAATGTGAGGAATCTTGGTGGTAACTGAAACACTCTGTACTTTGAGAATATCAATGTCAGTATCTTGGTTGTGATATTACACCATAATTTTGTAGGACATTACTTTTGGGGGAAATTGAATGAAGAGTACATGGGGTTTTTATGTATTATTTCCTGCAACTACAATTAAATCTGTATCTCATGGAAGCAACAACCTAAGTATCAAAATAAAAAATTCAATTAAAATGGAATGACACTAAAGCATAATTTGAGAGGAAATTTATAGCATTACAGACATGTATTAGAAAAGAAGTTCTCAAATCAATAACTTCAGTTTCCACCTTAAAAAAATAGAAAAAAAAAAGATCAAATTAACTCAAAGCAGAAGAAAAAAATAAAAAGATATAAGCAGGAATCAATAAAACTCACGTTAGGAAAACAATATAAGAAAGCTCTGCAGCCAAAAATTGTTTCTTGTGAAAATCAATACAACTGATCAAAAAGAGAGAGGGGGGAAAACAAATATTACCAATATCAAGAATTCAAGATAGGACATTAATAGTTCTCTCACAGACATTAAAAATATGCCAATAAACTGGACATTGTGGGTTTTCACAATCATTATTCATTTCAAAATAAATCAACTTTATTTGGTCATATTTCACTTACCTGAATATTTAAGGAAAAGTAATTGGTATTAATACAACAAATACTGAACCAAAAGTTAAGGATACATTCGTATAGCACCTGTTCTTGTCCCAATAGCCAAGATTTTCTGAACTGGATCAAAGGCTAATGCTGTGGGCTGATAAGGAAAACCATGCCGAACTGTCTGAAAGAGAGCAGATAGTAAAAATAATCACCAGGAAAATAAAAATTAAAATCACAAGATACCACTATCCAACTACCATAATGACTAAAATAAGTATTTTAATTAAAAAAATTACCATATGTTGGTAGGAGTGTAAAATGACACAAGCACTATCTGTCCTATGACCTATATTTCACTCCTATTTATGTATCCAAGAAAATAAGAGCATATGGCCACATAATTTGTGTAAGTATGCCCCTAATAGCTTTATACATAACAACCTGGAAAAAGTGCTAGTGTCCAACAAGAGAATCAAAAAACAAAAATGTGGTATACTCCTACAATAAACTACTACTCAACAGTAAAAGATAAAAACTAGTAACAGATGCAACAACATGGATGATTCTCAAAAACATTATGCTAAATAAAAGCAGCAATACACAAAACAGTGCATATAGTATGATTATATTTATATTAAAATTTGAACAAGCAAAACTAATCTATGGTTAAAAAAATCAGAGCAGTGATTGACTTGAGAAGAACTCACTGGATGAGGGTATGAGGGAACTTTATTGAGTCAAGGTAATATTCTATATTTTGATAGAAGTTTGGATTACACAAGTGTATACATTGGTCAAAACTCATCAAATTGTACAATAAAGTTTATGATTTCTCTGTATGTAAATTGAATGTCAAAAAAAGAAAAAAGTATTATTAACAAATATTTAACTCTAGTTAATGATATGCACACTGAGGTTTTAAGAGGTAAAGTGTACTGACACCTGCAATTTAATTCGAAAGGCATCCAAAGAAGTAATATGGTTAGACAGATGGATAGACATATATGATAAAGCAAATATAGCAAAATGGTAACTGTCAAATCTAGGTGGTGAGAATGTATGTTAGGTGTGTGTATACATGAATGTTCACAATATAACTTTTTCAATTCCTCTGTATGTTTGAAAGCTTTCATAGTCACACAATGGAAAAAAATATATAGAGTTTATAATATCATAAAGATGATAAAACTAACATAAGGATATCCAATAATATACAGGAATTAATTTCAACATGAAATATAACTTTTCAAAGAAATAGAGGACCCACATAGGTCAGGGAAAGGGGATTCTAGAAGGAGCTTGGGAAGATAGTAGAGTAGGAAGACCTTGAGCTCACACCATCTCATGTTTACACCTAGATATCATCCACATCCAAGTAAATAAACCCTTATGATCTGAATAAAGTCAGAACAAATTCTACAACTAAAAATAGAAAAGAAGCTGCATCTCTGAATGGTTAGCAAGGACAAAGGCAGAAGGAGGCTGCCTGCAGGAGGGCAGGAGCTGTGCACTCAGGGAAGAGAAATGGGCCCTAGCACCAGGGAGCTCCACAGTAGGGGGCGGGTACTAATCCTCATAATGTTTGGCTTTGAAAATCACAGGGGATGAATTCCCCTGGAGCCTGGAGCTTTAAAAGTCAGCTGACTCAGCACTGGGCTAGCCAGGAGGGCAAGTGATAGCTGGGTTGCTGCCCTTAGAAGAGGCAAAGAAGCAACATAAAAATGGCAATTAACACAACACAAGGGGCAAACAGAAAACAGATCTGTTCATGCTGATCTCAGAGTGTGTTAGATTACTTCTCTGAAAATGAGGGAGCTGGCAGGCATCATTTTCCTCCCCCCATCATCCCCCGCCCCCACCCCAGCATAAACACAGGGTCATCTGCCAGAGGAAAGGCTGCATAGACCCTTGCTAACTAACCTGCTAGCAGTATGCCATGCCCATGAGTTCTCCTGGGGATTTGCCCACTCCAACCCTGCTAGCCTTGGCCCTGGGTTCAGAGCCAATTTTGTTAAAGCTGCCCATGAAAAATTATTAGAATAAAGGAGTTCAGTAAGTTTTCAAAATTAGTTGTACAAATATAATATTTCTATATACTAGTAATGTACTATCCAAAAATGAAATTAAGAAAACAATTTCATTTATAATAGCATCCAAATGAATAAAATACTCAGGAATAAAATGAAGAGAAGTGCAAAACTTACATGCTGTAACTACAAAACATTGTTGAAAAAAATTAAAGACAAATAAAAGGAAAGCCATCCCATATCATGGATTAAAAGACTTAATATTGATAAAGTGACAATACTCCCCAAATTCATCTCCAGAGTCAATGCCATCCCTATCAAAATCCCATCTGACATTTTTTGCAAAGTTCAACAAATTGATCCTAAGATTCCTATGGATATTCAATGATCCAGAATACCAAAAAGATCTTGAAGAAGAAAGTTGGAGGATTCACATTTTTTGTTTTCAAAACTTACACAAATCTACAGTAATTGAGCAATGAGATACTAGCATAAGGACAGACAGATCAGTGGAACAGAACTGAGATTCCATAAACAACTCCTCACATTTTTAGTCAATTTATTTTTAATCAGGGTTCCAAGACAATTCAACAATGAATGAAAGAATAGTCCTTCAACAAATGGTGCTGCAACAACTGATACCCACATGTAAAAGAATTAAGTTGAACCCTTTACTTACTTTATTCCAATATTAACTCAAAATAGATTACAGACCTAAATGCAAGAGCCAAAACTATAAAGATCTTAGAAGAAAACGTATGCTTAAATCTTAGTGAACTGGGATTAGGCAATTAAATCTGACATTAAAAGCACAAGCAACAAAATTAAAAAGATAAACTGAACTTTGTGAGAACTAAAAACTGTTATGCTGTAAAGGATACTATCAAGAAAGTAAAAAGACACCCCACAGAATGGGAGAAAATATTTGCAAGTCATACAAGTCATATATCTGATAAGGAATTTATATCCAGAGTATATAAATGACTCTCACAACTCAATAATAAAAATGGGCAAAGGATCTTAATAGTCACTTATCCAAAGAATATATACAAATGAGCAATAAGCACATGATGACATGTTCAACAGCATTAGTAAATCACATCCACAACGGGATACAATTGTATAGCCACTAGGATGACTATAATAAAAAAGATAGATGCCATCACATGCTGATAAAGATGTTGGAGAAATTGGAGGTCTAATACTTTGCTGGTGGGAATATAAAACCATGTATAAAATCTTTGGAAAATAGCTTGGCAGGTCCTCAAAGTGTGAAATATAGAGTTACCTATGACCCAATGATTCTGCTCCTGGGTATATAACTAAGAGCAATGAAAAATAAATGCACCAAAACTTCAATACAAATGTTCACAGCAGCATTATTCAGAATAGCCAAAAAGTACAAACAACTCAAATATCCATCAACTGATGAATGGATAAATGAAATGCAGTATGTCCATACAATGGAATATTACTCATTAATAAAAAAAGAATGAAGTACACATACATGCAACACAGGATGTACCTTGAAAACGTTATGCTAAATGAAAGAAGCCAGTCATATATTATATGATTCCATTTAATGGAATGTACAGAATAGAAAAATCTGTGGAGTATGTGGTTGATTTCAAAAGAATGAAGGCTATCAATAGAATGACATAAATTCAGTAAAAATAAATGAAGCAAGAGAAAAATGTAGAACAGAGTCTAGAACAAACATGTCAAGGTAAAAAATTCTCAATTTTAGTGCCAGGTAGGATTGTTGAAATACTATAATTTATGCTCAGTTGGTGAAATAAGATGGCAGTAAAGCTGATCAATAAGAAAATGAGGTTTTTAAATACATAATTTTTCTTTGTTTTTTCTTGCAAGATTTTATTTAAATTCAAGTTAGTTAACATATAGTGTAGTATCAGTTTCAGAAGTAGAATTTAGTGATTCATCACTTACATATAACACCCCGTGCTCATCACAACAAATGAATTTTTCTTAATGTTATTTTGTTTTCTTTTTTTCACTCTCTATATTAGTCTGTTCAGGCTGCTATAACAAAATAACATAAACTGGTGGCTTAAGCAAGATATTTATTTCTCACAGTTCTGGGAGCTGGAAGTCAAGATCAAGTTACCAGGTATTCAGTTCCTTCCTAGCTTGCAGATGGCCACCTTCTCACTGAATCTTCATATGATGCGGGGAGGAAGTCTCTATTCTTAAAAAAAACCACTAATCCCATCATGAAGGCTTCACCCTTATGGTGTCATCTAACCCTAATTAACTCCCAAAGGCCCCCTCTCCAAATACCATCACACTGGGGGCTAGAGTTTCAAAATATGAATTTTAGGGGGACACAATTCATTTCATAGCACTCACCCTTGAAATTACTACAAGGGATGAGGTGAGGTAGCCAACTATATCAATAGCTCTTGAAGCAAAAGA
This sequence comes from Prionailurus viverrinus, assembly GCF_022837055.1. NCBI lineage: Eukaryota > Metazoa > Chordata > Mammalia > Carnivora > Felidae > Prionailurus > Prionailurus viverrinus. Next base: position 92,806,490 of record NC_062569.1, read on the forward strand.
TACTTGAAGCAAAGAAAGATATAATAGAGAGAACTGGTTATGAATACGTGGAAAGATTGGTCATATTACCCTAAGTTAAGAAAGCTGCTACCACCTTTGAGATGAAAGAAACCTGTATTCACTGCTGACAGTGCAAGAGTTATTACCAGAAGCAAATGACTTTTACTTTCTTTGTATCTTTTAATCCAGTCTAAGTGCCTCCCATTGGCAGAATATAAGCATAACATCTTAGCTTTAGCTTTAGTTTAGTTTGAATTTCAATTTCCTCAGTATATAAATGAGAACACAGAAGGACCATTGTGGAACTGAGAGCAGTATGAAACAAAGTAGAATTCACATTTGGCCTGATGGACTAAGCTTAATACTACTATAATATTTCAAAACAGCCTTAAAACCTCCTGTGACAGAGACTGCCTGTTGCTCCTTAATATCTTCTTTTCCCCTTTTTCTATAGTAATAAAATTTTGAGCCCAGCACATAGCAATCCAATTCACACTATATTCCGAGCCCCCACAGCAGGCTAGATTAGAATCTGAACAAAGGAATGACAGCAGAAGTGATATGAAGCCTTAAAAGTAAGGCAAATACTACTATTTTTTTTCTCACCTTCCTCCTGATTGGAAAATGTACTCAATGGCAGGTTTTGGATCAACCATCTTAGAACATGAGGTAGAAGCCATAGGTTAAGGATAGCAGAGTAACAAGATAGAAAGGTCTCTCATAAAAGCAAAGAGGCTTGTTAGGCTCTAGATAACATAAAGCCATTGAATCAGTCCTGGGTTGCTTAAACTTGGACAGATTTTATGAAAGACAAATTTTGTATCGTGTAAGCCACAATTGTTATGGCCTACATCCTAACTGGCATCCTAAAAACCACAACCATTCCTAAAAGCAAGTAAATATTTATTAGACCACCAAGTTAATTTATGAGGAATGTTGCCTAGTATTGGTCATTAGTGTGAAAAATGAAAGAAATTAAATGGCTTTTGATTCTGCACTAAAAGGACTCCAGCTCACTACCATATTGGTGATTCATCCCTATATGTATCATTTCCATATACTACTGATAGGCCAAAGCTATCATTTCCATAATCTGAGCACAGAACTCCTAGAATCATGTACCAGATTTCATCTAATGACACAAATGTGACTGTTAGAAATTCCCAGATACAGGTGTCCCATACTTTTGAAAGTTGATGTGTGCCACTTTACTTTTATAAAAGACCTACATTAGTACCTGTTTTTACCAAGCAAAAGAAATGTAAAAAGGATTTTGCTTTTACAAAAAAAGGCAACAAGTGAAAATAGAGTTGGTGATTGTTTTGTAGCTGGCCATTACAGAGGCAGCACATGCCTCAAGCATCAAGAGTGGCACCACCAAGCACCTTCTCTGGAAACTACACTCAGCATCTCAGCATCAAGCTGCCATAGCTTTAAACTGTGTCTGTGAGCATATGTGCTTTATCTCAATTTATTTTGTGAATCTGTTACCAAGATGTGTCCTAAGGTATTAGAAAAGTCTAGGAGAGGTTGTATTTTGGGTCTGGGAATGCTCAAAAACTTTTCCACATAAATTAATAGTAGTTGCTTCTTTGCTTTATGTCATTTAGGTTTATGAAAGATTTCATAGGAACACTCTACTTTCAGATAGTATAAGAAACTTGCTAGAAAAAATAACATAGCTTACAAAAGATAGAATACTACAATTGTGCAAATTTGTTATATAAAAATTCTTTTGGATAAAAAATTTGCTTATAAAGATTTATGATTATATAATACATGTTTATTTTGATTAAGTACATTTGACTGGTTTGGTCTATAAATGTTACACTCTGGAGAAGAGGTATAGTAAGGTAAATCATTCCTGATTTTGAATCCAGAAATTGGAAATTAACTGCAGTCTCAGAATTTGTTCAATAAGTTTAAATAATTTAAGAAATCTTGTTACTCTCCTACAAAAAAGGACTTTCACATGGACACAATATATTTTGGTAAGCAAAAGCCAAACTACTATTGTAACAGTGGAGCAACTCTCACCAGTGGTAAAATTCCCTCAATTTCAATATTTGGTTGAAACTTTATCAAGTAAATTTGATGTCACCGTGGACCACTGAAAGTATTGCTTAATAATTTCCTGCCAACTTGGATGAAGGAAAAGACTAAGTAAGAGGACTATGATAGGCATATGACACCATCGAGTAGCATAATGGTAACAAATTTAACATGTTCCTATGAAATCCCATTATAATGTGATAAAAAGGTAAAATTGCTCTAAATGGTAAAGTACCTGTTCCTGGGAATGCCATTGGCAACTGAGGTATTGGTACCAGTTCTCAGTAAGACTTTTAAATTTCTTGAAAGAATGAGAAAACTATCGCGTTCAAAGATCTAAAGGCAGTTGATATTAAAATTAAAGAAGAATAAGGCATTAATACACCTCCATTTTATAAGATATTTGGAAGTTGACATAATAGAAATGGAATGCTTACTTATTAATATTCTGAAATTTTATATCCTTTTTTCTTTTATTATTTTAGTTTTATTTTTATAACACTCAATCATGCACCCAGTTTAACAAATCAGACAAATCTAAAGGATTTCTGAAAATTATAAATAATTTGTCTCCTTACCTCTCTTATTTCCTACTTCCCAGAGGGAACCACTTGTCACTATTTCTGCTATTTATTTTGGTATTTTTCCTAATGTGTCTCAAAAGAACATTTTTATATTGCTACTTACTGACTTTTCAGGAAAAACAATTTTCTCTTTTTCACCCATCCCCTCATTACACATACAAGTATCCTTGCCATATACCCAAACTTCCAATAAATCAAAACCATCAGTGTTAACACCTTATTGATATTAATCTCTTATTTTGCCTCACAGATGTTTTTGTTCTCTAAGGTTACCTTCTTTTTTAAGTTTCATTTATTTAGTTTTTACATTCTGGTCACTAATTCATCCCCAAACACTTTCCCCAATTGCTCAAATAATCTTTCAATATGTTGAACACATCAGGTATATACCTAAACATATCAGGTATATATACCTGAGGAAGGAGAGTGAGTGAAGGAGGGAGGGAAAGAGGGAGCGTGAGTAACAGAGAGGGAAAGAGAAAGAAAAGGAGGGACTATTTATATAAAATTTGAAAATTCCAAGTAACAAAAAAATCAAATCAGCTGTTGCCAGGATCCAGAGGCAGAAAGAGGAAAAAGGATGCTATGAAGAACCACAAGTAATGAAAATGTTCTCTATTTTTATTGTGATAGTGATTCACAGGAAACTCATCATATTGCACAATATATATAATTGCAGATTGTTTTAAACATTTTAAAGTAAATACTTATGAATATAGGTGCAAAATACTAAATAAAATACTAGTAGGTTAAAACCAGTAAAATATTCTGACAATGAAAAGCCATGACTAAATAAAGTTTATTCTAGAAATGTAAGTATAGGTGCTGAATATATATATTATATGTAATATATATACCTCATATTCCATTTGTTACTAATAAATTTCATCCTTTGCCTTTCCTTAACTTAGATTTTCAACTTTTCAGGGCTTAGTCTTGAAACTACAGGCACTTCTAACTGCTCACAAAATAAGCCTTGGCAACATACAGATATAGAAAAGCAAATAATATTCTTCAGCATATAAATGTCTTTGCAAATGTTAGTTCTAAAAAGGAGTCTGTACTCTATAGATTGCTGCTATCTCTTGTGAATATAGTCTTGAGTTTCTAAGGAGTATATGTAATTCTGACTGGTTGTTTTACTTAATAATGTGTTGCCCTGATATGATATTTAAGTTGGCATAGCATTTTCAGAAAAATATAAATACATGTGAGTGTTTTTTACAAAGCCAGAAGAGGATCATTGGTATGTTTTCTTTTCTCTCATATGCATGGAAGAGAAAATAAAATTTTAAAGTATGTCTCTGTTAGATTTAGAATTTGACTGCTTAATATCATTTAAATCCACAAAAAAACCAGCTCAATATCATGATATGTATTGACATTCATTAACTCAACAAATTAAAAGATAAAACCTCATGATTATATCAATAAATTCTGGGAAGGCATTTGAGAAAATTCAAAAGTCAATCCAAGTAAACATCTTATGTAAAACAGGATTAGAAGAAAATTACTTAAAGATGATAAATATTAAGAGTAATGAAAATAACAACAAACACGATACTAAACAGCAAAAAGCTACAGTCATTCCTATTAAAATCAGGGAGAAGACACAAATGTCCATTTTGTCCATTATTATTCAGCTTTGTTTTATTGACGTAAGCTAATTCAGTAAGAAAGGAAACTGAAATGATGCACATAAATACAGGAAATTTAAGAAAAAAAGAGTTACTAAAATATTTTAGAAATAAAATATGGTACGAAATAAAATGTGTTAAGTTTTCTAGACACAAGGTAAATAAACAATAATCAGTAACTTCTATTAGCAATGACCAATTATCAGTAAAATTAGGGGGAAATCACCATTTATATCTTTAGTTGTTAATTTGAGTTTGTCAAATATGTTAAAAGTCTAAAAACAAATGTTTTATTCAACAGCATTGGTTAATATCTTTCCTAATATATAAAATGGTTATTCAAAATATTTTTCACTAGACTGAATTTAATCTTATCAGTAGCAGGATTATATTCATATATATCAAGGTTTATTCAATACCACAGAAGTTAGAGCACAACTGTTAGAATTCCATTAGATATACAGAGCTGATGTAATTAGTTTGTGTTGTAGCTTTGACAACAAAATCCCATGAGAATTTAGTATTCAAGAAGCAATTATTTGTTTATATACCTCAAAAACTTTTTCACCATTGTTCTATGATTCAAGCTACTAAAAGCATCTCTTTTCAAAGTATCTACAAAAACCTAATAGTGGAAAAACTATACAAAGTGATAAGCAAATGCCCTAATTATTATCATTTTTCAAAAATAAAATATTCATCTACTTATCTCTCAAATCCCAGGTCAAGGCCTTACTCCTACATGAAATGCTTTCTAAAATACTAAGCCAACACCACAGTTTAACACTTCTTAAAAATTACTGAAGAAAGATTTTTACCCTTTGGTTTCCTCCCCAAGTAAGTCCTGAGCTCCTTCATGAGCAGGAACCCTGCCTTTAATTTGTCCCCTTCACTTAGCTAGTTAAGTGCTATGATTATTTAGGTATTTTTAAGTTAATGAATATGATTTATGCATATAAGGAGTATTCCCCTCAAAACCTATTGTCTTATATTTTTAAATAAAGATGAATATTACCAAATATTTTGTAAATATTGAAATAGAATGCTTATCTAGAATAATGAACTCTCTCAACTTTAATAGTAATGAAAGCACATTTGAAATTTATTTTTAAGTTCAAAAGCTATCATTCTCACCCTTTTCCCTCTGAGCACCTTAGTGATTATTGTAACTATATGCAACCGAGTTATATAATGCTAAGGCATTAGAACAGAACAAGTACCCACATTTGGATAATATCTTTAATGCATACAATTATTTAGTTAATATGTTATAGATACTAGGGGATCACTAAGTCTAATGTAAAAGTATGTTATTCTTTACCACCTAATTGTGTTTCTTCCTATCATATTATATAACAAACCACTTGAATTCAGAGATTGTTGTTTCAAGCTTAAGAGACTTATAGGCATTCAAAAAACTACTGACTTTTATTGCAACAGTTTAATACATATAGTAACTTTGATTCTATAGTCTGATTGTTAATCTTATCAATGCATGTTGATAGTTGAGATAATGCATATAAATATGCTTTATACACTGAGCTTAACTATAAACAGCTTATAAGTTTGTGGTTCTTAAACTTCACAGAAAAGTGTCCTTTCAAAATATGAGGAAATCAAGTTCAAATTAAATGCATTTACTTTCTCTAATATTATCTCATTATCCTCATACTATCACCTTCTCTCATACTGTCATGTAGGTATGTTAAAATAGACCCTCAAAAAATACACCATATAATCTATGAACAGCTCCAATTCTCATTAGTGAAAAGTATAGAGATATATACACAAATATGTACTGACAAAAGTAATATGAATACTAGCACACTAATAACATGCACCAAACATGGGTATACCCCAAAGGGTATCCAATTCTATCATCTTTATTATTCAGTAAGGACACAGAACTAAAGGATAGAACAGTCTTTAATGTGGCCAGATTGTTCTCTTCAGAGTTCTTCAACTGTTGTTTTTTTTTTTTTCTTTCCATCCCTAGGACTCAATTTTATCTTCTTAGGTGATTTTATCATCTGGCCAATACATTTTTCTCTCTACTCAGAACCCTATTAACAGCCTTATGTCTTTAATATCCTTGCTTCAATCTAACATACAACTTGAGTACATCATTCTTCCTTCAATTTCAACTCATCTGACCACCACCAATTAATATCATCAGCCTCAAATGAACACAGCCTCATCATCATACACTTCTAGACCTCTTTCAGAACTCCAATTTGCCATTTTCTTTGTTCACTCAAAGTATCTTTCCTTGTCATCACTTCCATTCCATCTTTCTTACTATCTCAGTACTTCTACTTAAACCTGTCTACCTATCGGAAACATTTATTTTCTTTCTGGCTACACTAGCCTCTATTCCTAATTTATTTATCATCTCAATACATTGCACATTAATTCTGTATCATGCTTGAAAGAAATATGTACATTCTTTATTGTATCTATTTTATATGTCTATACATATAACAAATTTCTGTGAATATAAAGATCTTTTCTCACTGATATAAAACAAATATTAAAATTAGTAGTCACAGAAAAATAATTTGGCCATGGAGCAAAATAAAAATCACATTTTAAGATTTTAATTAATCTCTCTACACCCAACATGGGGCTCAAACTTACAACCCCGAGATCAAGGGTCACATGCAGCACTGATTGAGCCAGCAGGCATTCCAAAATAAAAATCACTTTTAAATGAAAAGAAAAATCTTGTGAAGCAAAATTATAGCAGCATGACACAGAATAATGAATACTGTGCTAGGAATCAGGAGAGCTAGTTCAGGTCTCAGCTCTGTCACCATCTAACCTGGACATATTACTTAAGCTCTCAATTTCTTCATCTACAAAATAAAGAGAATGAACTAAATTATGTCAAGGTCCTTTTCAATTCCATTATACTCCTAATATAAATACTTGCATTAGAAACCATGGAAGACCTAAAAACACATGACAGGTAGTTCTGCATTTCTCACTAAGAATATATTCCTTAAAAGAAACAAATAATAGCGTTATGTTCCCTGATTCAAAAGGACTAATTATCTAACTAGTTATGGTGTTAGACTATTAAAGATGATTCAGTGTTTATTTAGTTTGATTCCCTTGTGAGCTACATACTTGCATGTCAAACAGTCCACTGAGATATCTGGTACTATTGTTATTTCTATAAGTATAAATAGCCTTTAAGTATTTGAGGGCCACCTCTCTTCTTCAGATGCCAACTTCTTAAATCTCCAGTAATAGGGAGGGTGGACATTTTGAACCTCCATTACAAATAAAATAAGATCTAAATTTACAATCTACTTGCAGAACAGCATTTTGCAATGTCTTTCACAGTCTATTTACTGTCAGTTGTGAAGAACTGGAAAATGACAGTTTTCCTCTTGCTACATTGAAACAAAAAATGAAGACTATAGACATATAATCATTGTCCCCAAGGCTGCTGTCACCACCATTTTTTCACTATGTACAAGGTACAATGAAAAATACTTTACGTGGATTATTTCATTTAATATTCATTTATTTCTATACCCCCATGAGATAGGTGGAGTCATTACAGATGCAGTTAAGCCTTAGTAAATTTAATCAACTTGTCTAAGGTCACCAAACTAGTGAATACACAGTTTGATAGCTTTGGAAGTGAGAGCTATGTAACCTTTCAGTACTCTAATCTTCTCTCAAGATGAAAGAATATAACCTCCCGATTTTCACGATATGAATTTTTAAAAATTTATAAAATATAATTTATTGTCAAATTGGCTAACATACAGTGTATACTGTGTGCTCTTGGTTTTGGGGGTAGATTCCTGAGATTCATTGCTTACACACAATACCCAGTGCTCATCCCAGCAAGTGCCTTCCTCAATGCCCATCACCCATTTTCCCCTCTCCCCCACCCCCCTATCAATCCTCAGTTTGTTCTCTGTATTTAAGAGTCTCTTATTTTTTGCTTCCTCCCATCTCTGATTGTAACTATTTTTCCCCTTCCTTTCCCCCATTGTCTTCTGTTAAGTTTCTCAAGTTCCACATGAGTGAAAACATATGATATGTCTCTCTCTGACTGAGGGTATTCGCATAATACCCTCAAGTTCCATCCACGTTACTGCAAATAGCATGATTTAATTCTTTCTCATTGCCAAGTGGTATTCCATTGTCTATGCAAACCACATCTTCTTTATCCATTCATCAGCTGATGGACATTTAGGCTCTAGGAATAAACCTAACCAAAGATGTAAAAGATCTGTATGCTGAAAACTATAGAAAGCTTATGAAGGAAATTGAAGAAGACACAAAGAAATGGAAAAACATTCCATGCTCATGGAGTGGATGAATAAATATTGTTAAAATGTCAATACTACCCAAATCAATCTACACATTCAGTGCAATCCCAATCAAAATTACACTGGCATTCTTCTCAAAGCTAGAACAAACAATCCTAAAATTTGTATGGAACCACAAAAGACCCCAAATAGCCAAAGTAATGTTGAAAAAGAAAACCAAAGTGGGAGGCATCACAATCCCAGGCTTTAGCCTCTACTGCATGATATGAATTTAAAACCAGAGCCAGATAGAAGTGGCTTTCAAAGGATTATAAGAAATAATAAAGCTTCAAATTAGGGTAGAATCAAGATCAGTCACTGAGTTAGAGCAGCCACAAAGACAATAACCAGTAACCAAATGCTTCTCCTAACTTTACTAAGTGGTATGAGTAAGATCAAGTGATCCTTATGCCTCCTCATGCTTCAATTAGAAAACAGTAAGATTGTATCAAAAAAGGAGAAGCAGTAGTTATCTCTCATCTCTGAGTCACAGAGTATGGAAAAAAAAAATGACATTACAGACCAGTAAAATACTTTTTTACCTCCTTCTCCCCAGGGCCATTCTAGAAAGTTAGGCTAAGAAAAAACTGATCAACAAAAGGCTTTACAGTTCTTATGGCTTTATAATTCAAGGTACTTATAAAGATCAAAAGCATTAATTTATTAATTTTCCTGGAATGTGCAAAAACAGTTCATTTTGCAAATATAGGGCAAGAAAAAATGAGACCATGGATGATGGCAAAAGTATAGTTGTTCAGGATACAGTAAAAATGGACACAAGAACTCAGAAATTTATGATTAAGAATGGGAAGAGTGCCTGGGTGGCTCAATTGGTTAAGCATCAGACTCCTATTTTAGCTCAGGTCATGATCTTATGGTTCGTGGGATTGAGCTCCCCATCAGGCTCTGGGTTGACAGTGCAGAGCCTGCTTGGGATTCTCTCTTTCCCTCTCTCTACCCCTCCCCAACTCACATGCACAGGCATTCTCTCTCTCTCTCTCTCTCTCTCTCTCTCTCTCTCTCTCTCTGTCAAAATAAATAAACAAACATTAAAAACAAACAAAAAAAAAAGAATGGGAGATAAGGTCTATGCTCAGAGAGAAAAGAAAAGATTGGCAGAGATTACAAAAGAAAAAAATGACAGGTTATTGGCCCTATGCTTTGTTAGGGCCACCTCCATGTCAAGTTGTTGTTGGTAATAGGCCTCAAAAGTCCATAAGGCAATAACTGAGAAGCAGGAAGCCACTTGAAGGAGCAAAATGTGAGCTATTTATTCTGTCTCTAAGAATTCTACTTTCCACAGTCAGGAGAAATATAAATGTTTTTTGGCTCCATATACTCACCAAATTTCCATTATTTTAGTCTGTTGACCCAAATTCAATTCTCAGAAGGACAACAAATAGTTTAATAACAGTGACAAAGAGTCAGAAAACAAAAACTTGAGAAAGACAATAGCTGGGAGAGGTATTTTATAAAATAATACATTGACTTAAATATCTTTTCACAGTGGGACAACTGTAATGAGTAGCAGTGCTTTTATTCCTAAAGGGGAAGAAGGTGTCAGTATAATAGAAGGAAAAAGTTGAAAAAGAAAAGACTAGAAGCTAAAGACCAACCTTATCTACTGGAGGTATTTTTCATGTTGGAAAACACTAATCCCCAAGGTGATATTTAAAGATATTTGAATTAAACTTTAAAAAAAGAGAGAGAGAGATACTTGAAATACTTATTATCCCCAATTCTTTGGGTATTAGTAGCATAAAGCTATAGAAAAATAAACCTCAAGAACCCTTTAGTGTGCAGACCTTTCACTGCTTTGATTAAATTTATTCCTAAATATTTTATTATTTCTGTTGTTATTTTAACTGGAATTGTGTTTTTAATATATTTTTTGGATAGCTTCTCGTTAGTGTAAAGAAATGCAACTGATTTTTAGATATTTATTTTTATGTTCTGCAACTTTACTGAATTTATTTAACAGTTTTTAGTAGAGTCTTCAGGGTTTTCTATGTGTAAGATCATATCATCTGCAAATAGAAACAATTAATTTTGCTCCTCCCTTTCAACTGGGATGCCTTTTATTTCTTTTTCTTGCCTAACTGCTTTGGCTATGACTGCCAGTACTATGTTGACTAGAAGTGGCAAGAGTAGACACCCTTGTCTTCTTTTAATCTAAAGTGCTTTCTTCAGCTTTTCACCACTGAGTATAACATTATCTTTGGCTTATTACATATGGTTTATATTATGTTGAGGTACATTTCTTCCATACCTAATTTTTGAGTTTTTATCACAAAAAGATACTGAATTTTTCTAATACTTTTTGCATCTATTGAAATGATCATATAATTTTTATTTTTCATCTTGTAAATGTTTATATCTCATTTATTATTTTGTGTATGTTGACCATCCTTGCATCCCAGGGATAAATCTTACTTTCTCATGGTGTATAATCCTTTTAATGTACTGTTAAGTTCAACTTGCCATTATTTTGTTAATGACTTTTGACTCTATGTCCACCACCAGGGATACTGGTTTGTAGTTTTCTTAAAACATTGATGAAAGAAATCAAAGGCACAAACAAATGCTAAGATATCTTGTGTCCACGAACTGGAAGAAATAATGCCATTTAAATGTTCATTCCATAAAAACAATCAACATATTCAAGGAAATTCCCCATCAAAATGCCAATGGCATTTTCATAAAAATAGAAAAATAACCCTAAAATTCATATGGAACTACAAAAAAACCCCAAATGGTCATGAGATCAATCCCATGCCAGGCTCATGCTGAGCGTGGAGACTGCGTGGGATTCTCTCTCTCCCTTTCTCTCTGTCCCTCCCCCACGTGCACTCTTTCTCTCTCAAAAATAAATAAACTTTTTTAAAAAAAGAAATATATACACTTTTAAAAAGTGTAATAAGAAAACCTAGGCCTACCACTTAATACATATGTTCTATAATAACATATTATAAATAAATAAATCAGTATGGTACTGGGGTACCATGGGGTACTGGGGTAAGAATAGACACAGATGAACAAAATAGAATTGACATCTCCAAAGCCAACTGAAGATAAGGTTTGGGGTCATTTTAATATATGATTTTTTGATTGAATGTAATATTTGATTTAAAACAATCAAAAACCATTAGGGAAGGAATTAATTATTCAATAATTAGAATTGAGGAAATGAAATAACTATTCAGAAAAATAATTTTAGATTTTCAGTCACATCATACTAAGTCTTGATGTTTAATTGAGTTCTAAGTCCTGGCTAAAATGTTTCAAAAGCCCCAGTGTGCTTCCTTCCCATCCTGGGGTTCTGTGATAGATGGCAAAATGGGCAGAAATTCTATCTCTCCAGCCAACAGGTAGAGTCTATATACCCACCTCCATCTTAACTGTGTGATTTTCTTTAACCAATAGGACATTAACACACATTTTCCAACAATTTGAAAAGTGCTATGCACTGGCGATTGATCTTTTGCTGTTCTTAGAATCTTAAGATCATCATGTAATTCAAGCCCAAGCTGGCCTACTGGAGGATGGAGCAGCCACAGCAAGAAAAACCAAGGTATCACAGCTAACAGCCAGCACAAACCACCAGACATGAGTGAGGCCATCCTAGATCATTCTACATGATCACAGCTGCCAGCCAACCCACCAGCTGATCCTAGACATGGGAGAGAGCCAAGTCTGTGTCTGTGGTCAGCTTGTGGGTCCAGACCAGAAAACTTGCCCAGCTAACTCACAGAATCATAAACAGAATAAATGATTATTTGTGGCATCAAAAAAAAAAAAAGGAAAGGAAAAAAGAGGGAGGAAAGAAAGAAGGAAGGAAGGGAGGGAGGGAGGAAGAAGCAAGAAAGAAACAGGGGAAAGGAAAGGAAAGGAAAGGAAAGGAAAAGAGAGGAGAAGAGTTTGTCAATAATAAGATTTTGTAGATAGAACTGCCTAATTTTACAGACAGGTCTGCCTTTGCTACTAGGCAAATCTGTCTGAAAAGACCCAAGAGAGTCTGAAAGAAACAAGTATTTAAGTGGTTGGAGGTTATTTTCAGATAAAGAAGCAGAAATTAAGAGTCAGAACTACTAGTAATAAATGACTTCGCAGTAGTGAGACAAATTACAAAAACTGCAAATTTGACCTGGTTTAGAGCTTAAGTTCTCAAATTAAACAGACCTGATTTTAAATCACAACTCTACACTTATTATTTATGTGACTTTAGGCAAATTATATAATCTTCCTAAACCTCAATTTTTTAAATCTGATTTACAAAAATAAGAATAGTTTTTACTTCACAGTATTGTTATGATGACAATCAAAAGAGATAATTCTAAATTGCTCTTCTCATTGCCTGACCAAAACTAAGTGCTCAATAAATGTTAACTATTATTATAATTTTTTTCTTTTATTATTTAAATATGATATGAAAAATTATACCAGGGTGCCTGGGTGGCTCAGTTGGTTAAGCGTCCAACTTCAGCTCAGATCATAATCTCACAGTTTGTGGGTTTGAGCCCTGCATCAGGCTCTCTGCTGTTAGAACAGTGTCTGCTTCAGATCCTCTGTCTCCCTCACTCTCTGCCCCTCCCTCACAAACTTTCTCTCTCAAAAATAAACATTAAAATATATACTTAGAAAATATTTAAACATTATAGCATTCATTTTTACTATCCTTGCTTTCATCTAGTTCTTAAAACCTACTTTTCTCTATGTTTAGACCTTCTCTTCCTGATAGTCTAATGATCTAGTCTAGTTAATGAGGCCTGTAGGTATGTTTATGTTTGTGTGTGTGATGAAACATGGAAAAAATGGAAAAAAAATATTGAAATGCCAAGTTAAGTTCTGTGGAATGACTGAAAGGCATTACTTGAACAGATCATTACTGGTAAGAATAGCTTATGTTCTACTTTATTCAACTGTCTTTCCCTAGGTTAGATAAAGCAGATGAGTTGATAATAATTAGGCCTCTGCTTCTAAATAAATTATTCTTAGGAGTAGAATAAGCCAATGAAAAAGAATCCTTCATTTTTTGTGTAACAACTTTAGGACTAGGAACAGAGCAGGTAACATTTATATTATATGGAATGGAATAGAATTATAAGACTAAATAAACACTGATCATATACTGAAGCTATTACAGTGACCATCATGCTAATTCAACGGACACTTTTAGACTGGACTTGATCCCTTTGCCTGACTCTAGAAAGAGATGCTTTGGACAGACACTGAAGAGCAAAGCCAAATCATGACTTAAAAGTCATCATCATTATAATTGCAAAGAATGTCTCCATCATGAATATAAAATATCCTAGAACCAAGAGTATAGATCAAGGCAAATGGGTAATTTATACCATTATTTTCTTCTTAAGCCACCCCCACCCCATTTTTAAAAAGCTTGAGGAAGGATATTAGCACTCAGTTGAGCAAGTAGCCAAACACACAATTGAAAAATTATATAAGACAAATGACCTAGTTTCTTCAACTATTAATAGCATGGAAGGAAAAGGAAGGGGAACTAGTATAAATTAAAAGAATCTTATGGAACATGTGCAAAGAAATAGAGTGCATGGCCTTGTATCATTATTCAAACAAATCTATTATAGAAACGCAATGGGACAATCATTGAGATAATCAGGGAAAACTGAACAAGGATTAGATATTAAATAATGTTTAGGGATTAGTACTAATTTTTCTGAGTGTGACAGTAGCACACAGTAGTGTGGCTTCTGCACCTTCAAAAGACACCCATTTGACTTATCTCTAAATTCTCTTCCAAGTCTAAAATCTTGTGATGATTTCAAATTATTTCCAAGAGATTCAATGATTTCCCAAGATTTGGAAGTCTTCAATTTGCATCTCAGTTGCCCTAGTCAAGTAGAATAATCTTGAATTCAATGTATGTATTCACATACTCAATAATGTACTACATAAGGAGGTTACTTAATTATGGGGGAAATACACTAAATCATAAAATTTCTCAAAGTATACTCCCTAGAAGACTATGGATAAGTGGTGTTACATCAAAAAGTTCACAGAAAGATGCCTAGATGGTTCAGTATAGGTGGAGCATGTGACTTTGGATCTTGGGGTTGTGGGTTCAAGGCCCACATTTAGTGTAGAGATTACTTACAAATAAAATCTTTAAAAAAAAAGTCACATAACCATCCACATGAATCACATAAGTTTGAAAATTTGTGGCAAAGTTTGACATTGGTCACATAAATTCTGAAAATGCTCAGGTAAATGTATTTCTATACCACAAGACTTCTTATGCATTTTATCATATAAAAAGACTATTACATCTCCAAGAGGGAAAGATTGGTTACCAATAGGTTTATCTTATTATCAAGCAATTCAAAGGATACAGTAGTCCTTATTTTATGTGAAGCCTTAGGTTGGTCTTGAAGTTTGGCTACTCAAAACATTTGAAAAGAAAATGGAACAACACAGATTTTAAGGGGAAAACTATAATGAGGAATTTTTAACCATCTAATTTTTTATTTATGTATTAGGGCTACAGAAAGACATTCCTAGATACAAAGAGCTTAGAAAGTGTTGTACATAATATCATTTACAAGATGAATAGGGAAGAATCAGAGATGAAGAACACAGTAAATGAAATTAAAAAATACACTAGACAGAATAAATATCAGGCTGGAGGAAGGAGAAGAATGAATCAGTGACCTGGAGGACAGAGTAATGGAAAGTAACCAAGCTGAGAAGGTGAGAGGAAGAAAAATTATACAAAATGAGAATAGACTTAGGGAATTCAGTGACACCATCAAACATAATAACATTCACAATATAGGGTTCCTATAAGGAGAGATATAAAAGGGGGCAGAAAATTTATTGGAACAAATAAAAGCTGAAAACTTCCCTAATCTGAGGAAGGAAACAGAAATCCAGATCCAGGAGGCACAGATAACTTGCAACAAAATTAACCCAAGGAAGTCCACACCAAGACACATAGTAACTAAAATGGCAAAAAGTAGTGATGAGAAAAATTTTAAAACAAAAATTTTAAAAGAAGACAGTTACATACAAAGGAAACCCCATAAAGCAACCAGCATATTTTTCACCAGAAATTTTGCAAGCCAGATGAAAGTGGCATGATATACTCAAAGTGCTAAAAGGGAAAAGTCTGCAGTCAAGATACTCTATCTAGCAACAGAAAGAGAGACAATGAGTTTTCCAGACCAAAAAAAAAAAAGTTAAAGGAATTCATGACCACTAAATCAGCCCTACAAGAAATGTTAAAAGGGACTGTGGGTGGAAAGGAAAGACCATAAGTAAGAGTAAGAAACTATCAATGTACTACAGACTGCTATATGTAAATAACATACATTATATGTATATATACACACCTAGTGGTAACTAGAAAGCAAAAAAATAGTAACAGATACACAAAAAATAAAGAGAAAGGGATCCAAGTAGGTCACTAACAAAAGCAAACTTATGGTGACAGAAGAGAGAAAGGGAAGAAAGGAATAAAGAAGATCCACAGAAACAACGATAAAACAAATAACAAAATGACAATAAATACATACCTATTGATTTACTTTGAATGTAAATGGCCTAAATACTACAATCAAAAATCATGGGGTGACATAATGGATAAGAAAAACAAGACCCATCTTATGCTGCCTACAAGACACTCATTTCAGACCTAAAGACACATGCAGGTTGAAAGTGAGGGGATAGAGAAGCATCTATCATGCAAATGGATGTCAAAAGAAAGCAGGAGTAGCAATACTTATATCAGACAAATTGACTTTAAAACAAAGACTGTAACAAGAGACAAAGGACAATATATAATCATAAAGAGGACAATACAAAAAGAAGATGTAACAATTGTAAATATTTATGCACCCAACATTAAAGCACCCAAATACACAAAACCGTTAATAAAAAACATAAAGGAACTAATCGATTGTAATACAATAGTAGGGGACTTTAACACCCCACTTACATCAATAGATAGATCACCAAAACAGAAGATCAACAAGGAAATTGGCTTTGAATAACACATTGGACTAGATGTATTTAACAGATATATTCAGACCATTCCATCCTAAAACAGCAGAATACACATTCTTTCCAAGTGCACATGGAACATTCTCCAGAGCAGACCACATATTAGGCACAAAATTATACACACACACACACACACACATACATATATATACACACACATATACACATACACACACACACGCATGCAATTCCTTTATTGTTTCTATGCATGTATATGTTTACCTATGTATACACACATACACATACATACATACACACACACACACACACACACACCACATTCAACACTGAGAAACGGAAAGAAAATACAACCTATATAACAAAAATCAAGAAAAGGAAAACAAACAAAAAGCATTAAAAATGAATATGTCACAAAAGTCCATATATTGTATAATGTTATTTTATTAAATGTCCAGAATAGACAAATCTATAGAGATAGAAAATAGATTACTGGTTTCCTATACTGGAAGGGTGGGATGAGAAGATTAGAGAGTGACAGCTATCTTTTTAACATGATGAAATGCTCTTCAATTGATTGTGACAATGGAGGTACAACTCTTTGAATTGACATTTCAAATAGGTGAACTGTATGGTTGTGAATTATATCTCAATAAAGCTGTTAAAAATATAAAATTCAAAAAGAAAAGAATATATTAATTAAAACAATATAGATATGTTTCAATACAAAGGTACTAATTTAAAATATTCATCTCCTTTGATTAAGCAATTCCATTTCCAGGAAGCTTATTACAGCATGTAATAATAAAGGCCTTTTAAAATTTAAATGTCCATCTATAGGAGACCAGTAAAATAAATTATGGCACAACCATACAACTGAATACTATGCAACTCATAGAAAGAGTAGGGAAGAGCATGCAATGAGAGATAAGATATATTTTTAAGTTTTAAAAGTACAGTGCAAAAGTCCATTATAATATGTAATAATTTGTGTTATAGGATGAAAATATAATTACATGCAAAAACTATCTCAAAAAGGATATATTAAAAGACTGCTGATATTGATTGACTCCAATTCCAAGGAAAGGAATTGTTAAACATTTTACCTAAGAATATATTAACAAAAGATATTCAGTTTGTGTTAAAAAACCAAATCTAACTATAATATTATCAAAGATGAACATCTAGAACAAACTCCAGAAATCCAGTAAAAACTAACCAAATATTAATTTAAAGCAATGGGAACAAAAGGAAAATTGGGATTACACTATTAATATCAGAATTCAAAACAAAACACATCAAATGGGATAGCATTTAATATTTTATATAACTAAATATCACAATGGAGATCTACTGTAATGCTTTGAAACAAATACCACTAGATTAAAATATGAAAGATAAAGTAATAAAAAGAAGAAGAAAAATGGAGGAAACACAATAGATGTGTGGAATAATATACCTATCCATTATTAACCAATCTGGTAAGCCAAAAACAAAGATATGGAGGTACTATATATGTAATTAGTAAGATTTACAAATATAAATGAAATTTGCCTGCCTGGAATAGGAAATACCTTCTAGTGCTCCTTTCCAGTCTTATTGAAACATTTATAATGATTTATAGCATACAGACTTACAAAAAGAAAAAGCTCAAATTCCAAAGACTAGGTGTTATAGAGAATGCATTAGTGAAAGGCAAAAAATTAAAAAATTTAAACGGTTAAGTATCAGTTCCATTAACCTGTTCTTTTAAAAGACCAATAAAATAGACAAATTTCTTGAAAAGTTAACAAAAAGAAAAAGAGAAAATATAAACACATAATGTTAAGTTGAGAAATATAGTCATTGTTACCAATGATATTTTATTATAAAAACCATACATAACTCTGTACTAATAAATGTGAAACATCGGATGAAACTTGGGATTTACTCTGAAAGTAAAAATTATAAAAATTTCATTAAAGGAAAAGCAATAATCCAAATTGAACAATTACCATAAATTTCTGTTTAAAAAAACACTCCCTCAAAAATACTGATCCCAGCCAAATGAGCATTTTTCAAACCTTTCAGGAACAAGGCACTTTATTTCAGATAGAGAAAAGTAGATTAAACTCAGATTCAAAAACCTAATATAGAATACACACACACACACACACACACACACACACACACACACAAATTACACATCAATTCATCAATTCTGTTTAGAAATATAGGGGCGCCTAGGTGACTCAGTTGGTTAGGCACCCGACTTCGGCTCAGGTCATGATCTCACAGCTCATGGGTTTGAGCCCTATGTTGAGCTCTCTGCTGACAAGCTCAGAGCCTGGAGCCTGCTTCAGATTCTGTGTCTCCCTTTCTCTGCCCGTCCCCTGCTCACACTCTGCCTCTTTCTCTCTCTCAAAAATAAACAAACATTAAAATTTTAGAAATATAGGGGCGCCTGGGTGGCGCAGTCGGTTAAACGTCCGACTTCAGCCAGGTCATGATCTCGCGGTCCGTGAGTTTGAGCCCCGCGTCATGCTCTGGGCTGATGGCGCGGAGCCTGGAGCCTGTTTCCGATTCTGTGTCTCCCTCTCTCTCTGCCCCTCCCCCGTTCATGCTCTGTCTCTCTCTGTCCCAAAAATAAATAAATAAACGTTGAAAAAAAAATTTAAAAAAAAATTTTAGAAATATAAAGGATAAGTCCCAAGTATAATATTTGAAAAGTAATTTTACTTGTGTATTTTAAAAAGAAATTGTGGTTTATATACACAATGGAGTACTACATGGCAATGAGAAAGAACGAAATATGGCCCTTTGTAGCAACGTGGATGGAACTGGAGAGTGTGATGCTAAGTGAAATAAGCCATACAGAGAAAGACAGATACCATATGTTTTCACTCTTATGTGGATCCTGAGAAACTTAACAGAAATCCATGGGGGAGGGGATGAAAAAAGAAAAGAAAGAGGTTAGAGTGGGAGAGAGCCAAAGCATAAGAGACTCTTAAAAACTGAGAACAAACTGAGGGTTGATGGGGGTGGGAGGGAGGGGAGGGTGGGTGATGGGTATTGAGGAGGGCACCTTTTGGGATGAGCACTGGGTGTTGTATGGAAACCAATTTGACAATAAATTTCATATATTGAAAAATTAAAAAAATAAAAAATAAATAAAAAGATAACATCATTAAGTAGAGTTTATTCAAGAAATACAAACTGGTACAATCTCTTAAATATCTCTCCAATAAACCTAGGGATCTCTCTATCCTAACCTGAATTTAGTTAAGTTTATTGAAACAGTTACAAAATAAATATACCAAAATATTAGCTTTCTTCTAGATTAGCATTAAATAAAAAAATCTATAAGAAGAGTCCTATTCAAAATAGCAAAACAAATAAAAACAAAACAAATAAAATTCTAGGATAAAACCTAGCAAGAAATGTGTCAATTAGCAACAACCAACCCAATTACAAAACACTGATCAATATAAAATAATGAATAACTAGAAAGGTGTACCATAAATTCAGAAGTTTTAATATTCAAAACATGTCAAGCTTTCCCCAAATTAAATTTTACATGTATGGGGAGAGGGGAGGGTAAAAGAGCTAAGACGGCAGCATAGTAGTAGGACCCTAGGCTTGCTTCTGCCCTTGAACACAGCTATATAACTACCAAATTATTCTGAATACCCAAGAAATTGGAGGACTGACAGAACAAACTGCAAACTAGAGGGAGAGAAGAGGCCATAGAAGATGCCTGAAAAAGGCATAAAGTGCAGATATGGTTTGGGGGAGAAATGAATCACAGGTGCTGAGGAAGGGAAGGAGCCCTGGTCACAGAAAAAAGCAAGAGAGAATGGAGCTTACAGGGGTATGCAAATGGCTATGAAACTGGCCAAAACCATTGGCTGGGAAAATGAGAACAGCTGATTTTCATGAGTTTTTGTAACCAGTAGGGCTCCAAGACTGGCCATATATAAAAAATACCCATAGCTAGTATAATCTTCAATGGTCAAAACCTGAGAGATTTTCCTCTACAGTCAGGAACAAGACAGGGATGACCACTCTCAGCACTGTTATTTAACATAGTACTGGAAGTTCTAGCCTCAACAATCAGACAACAAAAAGAAATAAAAGGCATGGAAATCAGCAAGGAAGAAGTCAAACTTTCACTATTTGCAGATGACATGATACTCTATATAGAAAACCCAAAAGACTCCACCAAAAAATTGCTAGAACTAATACACAAAGTTAGTAAAGTCACAGGATACAAAATCAACATATAGAAATCTGTTGCATTTCTGTACAGGAATGAAGCAACAGAAAATCAAGGAATTGATTATATTTACAATTGCACCAAAAACCATAAGATACCTAGGAATAAACCTAACCAAAGAGGTAAAAGACCTATACTCTGAAAACTATAAAACACTGATGAAAGAAACTGAAGATGACACAAAGAAATTGGAAAATATTCCATGCTTATGGATTGGAAATACAAATATTGTTAAAATGTCTATACTACCCAAAAGCAATCTACACATTTAATGAAATCTCTATCAAAGAGATCTCTACCAAATCTCAAAAAACTGCCAGCATTTTTCACAAACAATCCTAAAACTTGTATGGAACCATAAAAGACCCCAAACAGCCAAAGCAATCTTGAAAAACAAAAGCAAAGCAGGACATATCACAAGTTCAGACCTCAAGTTACACTACAAAGCTGTAGTGAATAAGACAGTATGGTACTGGCAAAAAAAAAACAAACACATAGATCAATGAAACAGAAAGAAAACCCAGAAATGAACCCACAACTATATGGTCAACTAAACTTCAACAAAGCAGGGAAGAATATCCAGTGGGAACAAGTCTCTTTAACAAATGGTGTTGGGGAAAACTGGACAGCGACATGCAAAGGAATGAAACTGGACCACTTTCTTACACCATACACAAAAGTAAATTCAAAATGGAGGAAGACCTCAATGTGAGACAGGAAACTATCAAAATCCTAGAAGAGAACACAGGCAGTAATCTCTTTAACACTGGTTGTAGCAACTTCTTACTAGATATGTCTCCTGAGGCAAAAATAAACTACTGGGACTTCATTAAGATAAAAAGCTTCTGCAGAGCAAAGGAAACAATCAACAAAACAAAAACAACAACCTTCAAAATGGGAGAAGATATTTGCAAATGACATATCTGATAAATGGTTAATATCCAAAATCTATAAAGAACTTACCAAACTCAATACCCAAAAAAGCAAATAATACAGTTAAAAAATGGGTGAAGACATGAACAGACATTTTTCAGAAGAAAACATCAGATAGCCAACAGACACATGAAAAGATGTTCAACACCACCCATCATCAGAGAAATACAAACCAAAATTACAATGAGATATTACCTCACACCAGTCAGAATGGCTAAAATTAACAACACAGGTAACAACAAGTGTTGGTGAGGATGTGGAGAAAGGGGAACCCTCTTAACACTGTAGTGGGAAGGCAAACTGGTACAACCACCCTGGAAAACAGTATGGAGGTTCCTCAAAAAGTCAAAAATAGAATACCCTATAATCCAGCAATCACACTGCTAGGTTTTTACATAAAGGATACAAAAATACTGACTTGAAGGGATACCTGCACCCTGATGTTTATAGCAGCATTATTAACAATAGTCAAATTATGGAAGAGCCCAGATGTCCATCAACTAATGAATGGATAAAGAAGAGGTGGTATATATATGATTGAATATTACTCAGCCAACAAAAAGAATGAAATCTTGCCATTTGCAATGATGTGGATGGAGCTAGAGAGTATTACACTAAGTGAAATAAGTCAGTCAGAGAAAGACAAATACCCTATGATTTCATTCATATGTGGCATTTAAGAAACAAAACAGATGAACATGTGGGGGTGGGAGGCAGGGAAGAGAAGCAAACCAGGAAACAGATTCTTAACTATAGAAAACAAACCTAAGGTTACTGGAGAGGAGGAGGGTGCTGGGATGGATTAAATAGGTGATGGGTATTAAGGAGGGCATTTGTTGTAATGAGCACTGTGCATTGCCTGTAAGTGATGAATCACTAAATTCTATACCTGAAAGTAATATTACACTGTATGTTAACTAACTGGAATTTAAATAAAAATTTGAAAAAAAAAAAAAAAGCTGGGGTGGAGGGTCAGGAGGCTGAGTAGGAATGTAACATAGAATAATTAGAATCCTAACTGGATTTTTTATGAAACTTCAGAAAAAGAAAACTAAAGTCTATTTGGAAATATAAACTTAAAACTAACCAAGAATTTTTTAAAAAGGGATATACAAACAGTGGGAGAGCTATAAAATTTTGAAATATAAAATGATCATAATTGTAAATGTAGTATGCATATAGGAAGGCACAGATTAATATAATGAAATAAAATGCTGAAAAATAGGTCAAGTAAATAAAATAATTGAATATATGATTAAAAGCAGTAATCAAATCACTGAGAAAAAAAGGGTCATTCTATAACTGGGACTGAAAAATGTGGCTGGATCATTTGACAAAATTAGATCCCTACCTCACACCATATGACAATAAAATTCAAAATGGATGAAAATGCATTTCTACAAAAAACATATGAAAAAAAACTAATAAAATATTCAAGCTGTTTTTGGCCCATATTCATATAGGAGTGAGGGAGCGTTAAAGCCTTTTGACACAATAAAGGGCTACAGCAGCATTTTATACATAACCCAGTACACAAGTGTTAATATCTTTACTATATAACATGTTTTATAAACAGTAAGAAAAAGCCAAACAGTCTAGAATGAAATACTAAAAAGACAACATCTAATTCACTACAGAAGAAATACATATGAGCAGTAAGTTTGTTACGTGCAAATTTCACTAAACAATGAAACAAAAAAATCTTGAGTTACCATCTCTTGCCAATTATAGAGTCAAATTTTTTAAATAATGGCAATTTCCAGGGCTTAGGAGACAAGTAAGCTTCTTCTCCCCTACTCCATACTTACTGAGGTATACTTGACAAAATAAATATAAAATTCTAATAAAAATACAAATGTGTACAACTTTTCAGTGGGACAATTTGATTATACATATTAAAAACCTTAAAAAAAATGCCTATTTTTTTAGTACATACCCATTAGCTATGTACTTGTTCTCCTAGGAAAAATCATAAGTATATAAAAATGCACAAAGATATTTATTAAAGTATTTCATTAAAGTAAAAAAATAGAAATAACTGGGGATTTATTTAAATAAGCTAGAATCCATAAATACAACAGAATTCTAGGTAACCACTCAACCATATGAAAAAAAACTAAATAACCAGACAAGGAAAATGTTCATAACACATTAAGTAGGAAAAAGTTTCAAAGAATGTATAGATCTCATTTTGATATAAAAACTTTGCATGTAATCATAAACACAAAAAAATGTCTCCAAAAAAATACTCCAAGACATTAATAGTGGTAATATCTGGGTAAAAATTTGTTTTTCTTTTTTGCTTATTTGTATTTTCTAGTTTTTCATAAGAATACATATTACTTGCAAAGTAGAAAGATAAAATAGATGTGTTTTGTTAATTTTTAATTTTTTTTATTTTTTAAGAGAGAGAGAGAGAGAGAGAGAAAAAGCATGTATGCAAATGGAGGAGGGGCAAAGGGAGAAGGAGGGAGAGAATCTTAAGTAGACTCCACGCTCAGTGCAGAGCCCAATATGGGGCTCGATCTCATGACCATGAGATCATGACTTGAGCCAAAATCAAGAGTCAGACACTTAGCCAACTGAGCCACTCAGGTACCCCTAAAAAAACAAAATAGAAGTTTAAAAGAAAAAGAATTCTAGGTACATTTAGATACTCACTAAACACTTCTTGAATTTAAAATAACTCACAGTAAACCTCAATGTGATTGAAAAAATTAAATTTGTACCCTTAACTAATGAACTTCAAAATCAGATTTAAAATATGAAAATAACCCATTAAGTTGTAGATCATTAACAATTATTTACTATTATTTTGAGTTTATGTATTTATTTTTTTATTTTGAGAGAGAGAGAGTGCACCCACACACTCATGTGCACAAGCAGAGGAGGGGCAAAGAGAGAATGAGAGAAAGAATCCCAAGCAGGCTCTGTACTGCCATTGCGATGTTCCACACAGGGCTGTGAGATTATGACCTCAGCCAAAATCAAGAGTTGGACCGAGTGAGCCACCCAGGTACCACAACATGTACTATTATCATGCTAAAACCTTTTTCTAATTATTTCAATTAATTTCACTATAGATGTCAAGATTTTAAGTTTATTTGTTTTTTAAAAAAAAGATACTGAAGTTCTAGTTTCTAGCCTGGCATATAGGAAATTAGAACTTGTAAGTCCCATCTACACAAGAAAAAAGCTGAAGAAACAAAATCAATAATTTTTCTTAGATATATCAGAGAACTGAGAGCACAGGGTAAACCATTGCCCCCAAAACTGGAGAGAAAAGACAGGCAGATACAGAGAACCACAATGTACTGTAACAGAAGCCCAATAGCAAAACTTATGCTAATAGACCAGTACCAGAGAAGGAATATATGGACTAGTACCAGAGAAGGAAAATCTCAACTGTTGTTGACAAAGCTGGAGGCTTCCTGTGGACAAGTTTGAGAGTTAAAAATATCAATGGACCCAGGTAGGCCTCACACCTTTTTGAGTTTTACCTCCAGAAGCTCTACCAGGTCTTCACAGTGAAGACAAGAAAATCCCCTCCTGCTTCTGGCAGAAAGAAGGAAAGAGTAACTATTTTGAAATACGCCCAGACCATTCTGTTGTTTTTAACAAGTTCTTCCTTTGAAAGAAACAATTTTATCAGAGCCTAATCAACTGGGAGAAGGGAAATACTCAGCTCTAATCCCTCAACTCTCAAGATGGGGAAGGGAAATACCAGCTCTGGCCTTGCTGTCTCACTTAAGGGAAAAAACAAACAAACTGAGAAGTACTTGTGAAAGTCACATTCCAAGGGCACAAGCTCAATAAGGTATAAAAGAAATATAACTGCCAGCTAAGAAGGGAGAGAAAATTCAATCATATAAAATGTTCAGTAAAACCTGAAAAGGCAAAAAAAAAAAAAAAAAAGAGAGAGAGAGAGAAGGGAAAAATGAAAGAAACAAAGCATTCTTCACAGAGCTAGAACAAACAATTCTAAAATTTGTATGGAACCAGAAAAAAAACCCTGAATAGCCAAAGTAACATTGAAAAAGGAAACCAAAGTTGGAGGCATCACAATTCTAGACTTCAAACTATATTACTAAGCTGTAATCATCAAGACAGTATGGTACTGGCACAAACACAGACACATGGGTCAATGGAACAGAATATAGAACCTAGAAATGAACCCACAAATGTATGGCCAACTCTTCTTTGACAAAGCAGGAAAGAGTATCCAATGGAAAAAAGACAGTCTCTTCAGCAAAAGGTACTGAGAAAACTGGACAATGACATGCAGAAGAATGAACCTGGACTACTTTCTTACATCACACACAAAAACAAGCTGAAAACAGATAAAAGACCTAACTGTAAGACAGGAAATTATCAAAATTCTAGAGGAGAAAACAGTCAGCAACCTCTTTGACCTCAGCTGCAGCAACTTCTTACTAGACATGTCTCCAGAGGCAAGGGAAACAAAAGCAAAAATGAACTATTGGGACCTCATGAAGATAAAAAGGTTCTGGACAGCAAAGGAAACAATCAACAAAACAATCAACATTCAAAATGGGAGAAGATGTTTGCAAATGACATATCTGATTAAAGGTTAGTATGCAAAATCTATAAAGAACTTACCAAACTCAACACCCAAAAAACAAATAATACAGTTAAAAAATGGGCAGAGGACATGAATAGACACTTTTCCAAAGAAGACATCCAGAAGGCTAACAGACACATGAAAAGATGCTCAACATCACTCATCATCAGGGAAATACAAATCAAAACCACGAGATATCACCTCACACCTGTCAGAATGGCTAAAATTAACTCAGGAACAACAGAAGTTGGTGAGGATGCAGAGAAGGGGAACAGTTTTGCACTGTTAGTGGGAATGCAAACTGGTGCAACCACTCTGATAAATAGTATGGAGATTCCTCACAATATTAAAAACAGAGTTCCTCTATGACCCAGCAATTGCACTACTAGGTATTTATCCGAAGGATACAAAAATGCTGATTCAAAGGGGCACATGTACCCCAACGTTTATAGCAGCGTGTTCAACAATAGCCAATCTATGCAAAGAGCCCAAATGTCCACCAACTGATAAATGGATAAAGAAGAGGTAGTGTGTGTGTGTCTATAAATATATATATTTATTTATATAAATATATACACACAATGGAATATTACTCAGCAATCAAAAAGAATGAAATTTTGCCATTTGCAACAACGTGGATGGAACTAAAATGTATTTTTGCTAAGCGAAATAAGTCAGTCAGAGAAAGACAAATGTATGATTTCACTCACATGTGGAATTTAAGAAACACAACAGATGAACATAGGGGAAGGGAAGGAAAAAATAAGACAAAAACAAAGGGAGGCAAACCATAAGAGACTCTTAAATACAGAGAAAAGACTGAGGGTTATGGGAGGGGTGTTGGGTGGGGAGATGGGCTAAATGGGTGATGGGCATTAAGAAGGACACTTGTTGGGATTAGCACTAGGTTAAGTTATATATAAGTGATGAATCACTATATTCTACTCCTGAAACCATTATTACATTATATGTTAACTGACTTGGATATAAATAAAATTTTAAATAAATAAATAAAATCACAACAAAAAAATAAATCTTTGGTAGAATTTAAAAAAAAGAAACAAAGAATATGTGCAACAAGTAGAAAATGGTAACAAATATGGTAGATATGGATTAACCAACCATATAACCATATAACCAACCATATAAATAACCATATATTAAACAAATATGGTAGATATGGATTAACCAACCATATAAATAACCATATATTAAACATCAAAGGACTAAATGCACCAATTAAAAGTTAGAGATTGTCAAAGTGGATTAAAAAACAAGACCTCAACCTTATGTTTTCCACAAGAAACCCACTTTAACTATAAAGACATAGATTAATTAAAAGTAAAGGGATGGAGAAAGATACCAGCTAACACTAATCAAAAGAAAGTAGGAGTATTTTAATTTCAGGCAAAGCAGACTTCAGAACAAGGAAAATTATCAAAGATAAAAAGGGGATTTACATAGTGTGAAGGGGTTAATTCTTCAAAAAAGACAAAACAATCCTTAATGTATATGCATCTAACTAAATACAGCATCAAAACATAAGGCAAAAACTGATAGAACTGCAACAAGAAATATAAGAATACACTATTATAGTTGGAAACTTTTACACCCCCTCTTAGTAATCTAGCAGGCCAAAAATCAGTAAGGACATAGTTGAAATGAACAATAAAATCAATCAACTAGATCTAATTGACATTTATAGAATACTTCATCCAACAACAGCATAATAGATATTCCTTCAAGCTCATATAGAAAATTCACCAAGATAAACCACATTCTGGACACTTATTAACAAATTTAAAAGGATTGGAATCATACAAAGTATGCCATAAAACTACAATGGAATTAAACTAGAAATCAGTAAGAGAAAGCTGAAAAACTCCAAAACACTTGGAAATTAAACAATACTCTTCTAAATAGTACATGGGTCAACGAAGAAATCTTAAGAGACATTTAAAAGATATTGAAAAAAATTTTTAAATGCTTCAGTACAATTTGGTACCAAAAATTATCCTTCATTTGGGAACAGAGGCAGAATATGATTTGGCAAAAATAACTGGGATAACAAAAACAAAGACTGAACAAAGATAGATGAAAATCTGGTTAAAAAAAAATCATGAAGAAAAGAACAACAGCGCATTAGAACTAACTGGGCAGAATACAGAGAAAGACAGATACCATATATTTTCACTCTTATGTGGATCCTGAGAAACTTAACAGAAACCCATGGGGGAGGGGAAGAAAAAAAAAAAAAAGAGGTTAGAGTGGGAGAGAGCCAAAGCATAAGAGACTCTTAAAAACTGAGAACAAACTGAGGGTTGATGGGGGGTGGGAGGGAGGGGAGGGTGGGTGATGGGTATTGAGGAGGGCACCTTTGGGGATGAGCACTGGGTGTTGTATGGAAACCAATATGACAATAAACTTCATATATTGAAAAAAAAAAAAGAACTGGGCAGGGAGGATAAAAGGGACAGAAAAAAAAAAGTCAAAATTTTTCTGTAGTGTGAAGTTACAAGGAAAGCCGTTTGGTGATTTCAGAAAACTACCACCCATTCCTTTAAAAGCAATCCTTTCACTGGATTAAGGGGATTAAGAAAATCTTGGCCAATAGACTTGGTATTAAATTAGCATTGCAGCTGCTCTCCCAATGATCTTTATTCCTGGTTCTTCAAGATCATCATGAGCATTTGGATTCTTGTCTGGAACCACAGTTCCTCCTGCATCACTCTTGCCTCTATTCTCCCAAATTTTGTAACTTTCATCTTGAATCTTAATCTCTGCCTATATTTGATCACACTAAATCAAACAAATACACTCTTTAGATAAATTATCATTTGTGACTATGCCCTATGTACTTCTTTGCCTGAATCTCCACCAGACTCAGTAAATTAACTTTCTATGATTCATTCAACAACCTGGCCATCCTATTATCAAATACAATGCTCTCCTCAAAATATACATTTGCCAAAGACATTAGCAAATGATGTTATTTTACCTCACATAATTTTCTTTTATCATAAAATTTTTCTTTTATGCCAGTATAGGAGTGACTAAAAAAGGAAGGGTTAGAAAAATGGAACTGAGACCACTCCAGAGTTGTAAAATATTTGCAGTGATGCAGGCTAGATAATAATTCCTCTTCTGTAACTTGGTTAAAATAACTGGATTAAGTTGATGTCACAAAGCGCAGGTGAAAAATCAAAGTACTACAGAGGCAGCTTACCTCATTCACGCTAATACATACACAATAGAGCTTACAATAGGATTTTTGAAAATCAGTTTTATTTCCACAGTAAATAGAATTTTGTATATTCACCTAGCCATATAAAAATACTATTAAAAAAAATAAAATGAAATAAAAATACTAAATTGATTTTCTGGGTTGACCTTTCAGAAAAACAAGAGTTACTACCTCAAATCTATCCGCTAGAGGTAAAAATGGGTGCCTACTAGGGAATATTATAAGCAGGAAATGAAATTTGCATTATTTTCTCAAAATGGAGATGAAAAGAAAATGAGATTAAGTGGAGAAACAGTAAAAATGAAAAGAGCACAAGCAATTGTTATATTTATTTAGGATAGTTGTTTTCAAGTACACTATTTCAAGTATATAATTATACTGAAGAGTAGTTGTTGTTCAACAACTGTGTACCAATTTCAAATCAACCAATATGAAATTGTTGGCTGTTAATCAATTTAAAAAATGCTCTTATCTAGGTATTGAACCAGGCCTATCTAGCAAGATATTGTAGCAATTTTAGCTACAAAAGCTACTTTAAAAGAAATTGCTAAAAGAGAGAAAAAAAAAAAAAAAGCAGCCTCTAACAGCTGTCAGCTGGAGTTTGCCTGGCATTAACAGCTAAGCCATGATGTTCTCCTGTTGAACATGAACAAATTCATAGAAAACCAACATCAAACAAGGCCACTTTATGACTGTGATGAAGCAAGACAAAAACAAAACTACTGCAGAATCACATCTGGGTACTGATAAATGTAAGAACACTATGCAAACCATACTAATAATTAAGTGTCCCCCACATCCAGCCAACATAAGCAACTGCTATTTCTTTAATCAATTAGAGCTTTAGCCCCACCCATGTCATTCCTCACCTCCTACATAAAAATTCTTAGGATTCAAATAATAGAACTATTCCCCACCTTCTGACAACATTCAATTCATGCTTATTAGAACTTTTCTAAAAGCACCTAACACACAACCAAATTCTATAACAAGCCCTTCCTAACACCCTCATACTGAGGTATTTCATGGTTCCCTAACATACACAATATCTCCCCTTTTGTAATAAACCCAACTTTGTTTAACTACAGAAATGCAGTCTGGTTGGTGGGCACAAATACTGCATTTCCTTTCAAATGTTCCAAAACCCATTCTACACATTATTTTGGCCAGTCTTTAGCCTAAAAATTAAGTTGGTATGGTGTTGGCATAAGAACAGGCACAAAAATGGAAGAACACTGTTATCCCAGATACAAATCCTAGTACCCATCAAAAGTTAATATACAACAAAGGAGTATCATAACTAGTAGAAAATGGAAGAATCAGTTCATAAACACTGTGATAAAACTGATTGGTTATTTGAAGGAAAAAATCATTTTAGAGTCATACTATACATCAAAACAAGTTCCAACTGGATAAAAAAAATTAAAATATAAAAGATCAAAACACTAAAAAATAAAAAAAATAGAAATGATTATTTAATCAAAACTCTGAATTTTAGAGGCATTTCTTTGCTTAGGAGATAAAAAGGAAGGGGTCAATAGATTAAACTATACCAAAAAGTGTGTGTGTGTGTGTGTGTGTGTGTGTGTGTGTGTGTATAATGTGTGTGTGTTCATATATATAATAAACAAGCAAAAAATGAGCTAGGGATTTTTTACAAAAATGTAACAGATAAAAGGTTGATATATTTAATATATAAAACTTTTATACAAACTAATAGAAAATTACTAAGAACCAAGAGACAAGAGTAAAGGATATGAAAAAAAATTCATGTAAGAAGAAACTCAACTGGTTAATAAATGTATAGGAAAATAATAAAGATCACTAATAACAAAAAAGTATAAATTAAAATAACTATAATTTCTATTTTTTACCTACTGATTTAAGAAAAATGTTTTTAAACACCTAAAGCTTGTGACAGTATCGTTAAACTGACAGTTATACATTACTAAAGTGAGTTGAAATTAGTGAATCCTTTCAGAAAGTAATTCAGCAAGATATATGCAAGTGTATAACCCAACTATTTTACCTTTAGAAATCTAGTCTGGGGAAGCGGTACTACATATACTAAAGGCTTAATGCTCACACGTTCATTACATCATTAGTTTTAAAATGGATAAAACTGAAACAACCTGAATTTCCAATAATAAAGAAAGAGTTCATCCACTGGATGAATGTTATAAAGCCATTAAACATAAGGAAAAAAATTCATAACACAAAAAATGTTTATGTTCTAATGTTAAGCCAAAAAAAAACTAGGATGCAAAATTCTATATAAGATCTATAACATAATATAGCATAATATCCATTATATAACTGGGATACCAAACATACAATATACAATGGCCAGACCAGGTACAACAGAATTCTGGCCAAGAAACTCTGCAGCAACTAGCCCAGGAAACAAAACCACAATCCCTGCAGCAACCATTCCAGGAAGCTAAATCACAACCTCTACAGTAATCAGCCCAGAGCTTTAGGATTTGGTCAATGACTGCCAGGTTCCCTAATTTTTGCAGACTCCTACCCCCACAACACTTCAAACTCAGGTCGAATAAGAGAAAGCCAAATATGACTTCCACACTCATCACATAGGATGCCCCACTTATAGTTAGCCTGCCTCAGCATCCCATACCAACAACCTCCTATCAAAGCATATCTGAAACTTCCCCTTTTTTTTTTTCACTATAAAGCTTTCCCCACTCCCTTACTTGCTTTTGAGTCTCTGCCAAATGCAAGCAATGCTGGATGATTCCCTCACTATAGCAATCTCTAAACAAATAGCCTCTGTTCTTGAGTGGTCATTTATTTGCACATAACAAAAACTAAACATAAAAAATACTGAAATAAATGCACCCAAAAAATCACTAATTACCATTTGTATCTGAGTATTTGATGTATGGATAATTTGAGAATGTTTTTCTCTCTACCCTGTTGCATTTTCTGTGATGAGCATGTCTATATTATTAATGGAAGTGTAATTTTTCAATAAAAGTATTTGATGGACTACCATACAGTAATAAAAAAGGGAAAAATTACTGATACATTCAACACAGAAAAACGTCAAAAACATTATATTGCATAAAAGAAGATACACACACAATACATACTGTAAGATTCTATTTATATGATGTCCAAGAACAGACAAAACTAAGTTATGATAAAAGCCAGGAATTCATTGCTTCAGGAAAGGGGTAGAAGGAAGAAATTAACTGGAAAGGAGCAGAAAGAAATTTTAAGAAAATTTAAGGTATTCTATATCATATTTTGATGGCTACATGGATATACATAACTTTCAAAACTCACTAAACTGAGTATTTAAAACCTGTGAATTTTATTATGCATAAATTATACCTCAAATTCTTCCTTCCTTGTTCTTCCCCACTTTGTTTTCAGCTATCAACTCTCAAGTGTTCAACTTTTAGACTGTATCCTCTTAACATTTATCTTTTGCTCCAAGTTTTTAATCTTATAGCTCTCTTCAGAATAAAATATATGGGCATTATGAAAGTGTTACAATTAAATAAATTTTTTATGGTAACTGTATAATCCTGCTTTGTATGAAGGCACAAATTAAATTAGTTATCAAAGAATAAGAAAGCATGATTTGAAGGTAATTCATTGAAGATTATACCGAACAGATCAAGATTAAACACTTTTCAATCCTTTTAAAGAAAAGTTGGTAAGAAAAGAGAAATGGTGACTTAAAGAACTATTTTGATATATTAATAGTACCAATAAGAGTATTAGACTTGTTAGGAGAATAAAATGTGGCAAAAGAAATATGTTTTAAATGTCTTCCAGGTTCTTTCATTTTAGAATAAAAGAGCTTTTAGCCAAGAGAATATAAAGAGAAATTAAGATAAACAAAGGACAAAGACAGCAAATATACTACAAAATGATTTTTAAAAAATAGAAACACAAGGCAAAGAGGAAGGAAAGGGAAAAGGAGCAAAGAACTTTCATAAAAGTTACAAAAAATGAATTAAATACATTTTATGCAAATCATTAATCACATAAAAATATAAATGGTTCATTTAGTGTGTGCTGGCATTGTAAATTCAAAAACTGATGGCCCAATTACAAAGTGCCTAGTATAGAGTTATATATAAAATAGGCCTTCAAAAAATAGTAAGTACCTAGTAATATACATTAGTAAATTAATTGACCTAATATCTATGCTGAATAACTATCAAAACACAAAAGTATTGTATGTTATCTCAAATAGCAAAGAAATTTTGGTTAAGATAGAACTAGAAAAAGCAAAGAAAGATCCAATAAACTAAGAATGGAAGAGAATCAGAGTAAGGAAACTTCTGAATTATATAAGTAATCAATAAAAATGTTCAGATTATTTATAAATGGAACTCTCAATAAATCAAAGTATGTTCCTCATCAGTATTCTGATCCTCTCCTTATTGCCCTCCAATCCAGTTCTTCAGGTATATTTAGCCTATTAACCTAGGCCTTGGATATCCTATAACCTAGAATAAATCTAAGTAAGAGAAAAAATAGAGTTGACTAATCTACTTTAAATATTCAGTTAAAAGAACAGATATGTGAAAACTGGATCCCATCCTAATACCTCCAATAACTTATGTAATAGATAAAAGTTAATACCATTCAGTACAACCAAAAGAATCAACTTCAGTCTTATTAATTTTCACATTTTCTTTTTTTTAATTTATTTATTTTAAGAGAGACAGACAGTGCAAGTGGGGGAGGGGGAGAGAAAGAGAGAGAGAGAGAGAGAGAGAGAGAGAGAGAGAGAGAGAGAGAGAGAGAAGATACCAAGCTCTGTGCTGCCACACAGAGCCCAACGGGGGGCTTGAACCCATAAAACTGTGACATCATGACCTGATCCAACACCAAGAATTGGACACTTAACTGACTGAGCCACCCAGGCACCCCTAATTTTCACATCTTCTATGTCTTTTATATTTTCCTCTTTTCTAATATTCTAAGGAAAATCTACCCCCACAATGGCATCATCAAGTAGGAGTAGCTTAGGCTAATTTAAAAATTTTCTTTCTCCAATTCTTTAAAAGATATGCCCATCTCTAGAAAACAAATTTTAAAAATCTAAAGTCTATTTTTCAACTTGTGGTACTCTGAACAACCCACACACTTCCTCACATAGAGTCTAACAGTTCAGAAAGGAAACAGGCTTTGTTTTCAGCAACATACACAAAAGCATAGGATACCTGATCTTTAAAACAAAACAAAACAAAACTCTGTGACTTTACACAATTTGAATTAAAGATAACTTAAAGCCAGATGAAAATGCAGTGTGAACCTTGTTTGGTTCCCAATCCAAACAAATCAATTACAAAAATAAATTATGGAACAATTGAAGAAATGTAAACATTAACTGCATATTAGAGTGTATAAAGAAATTGTTAATGTTTTTAGAAGTGATAATGGTGCTAGAGATTTTTTTAAGAGAAGAAGGGGGAAAGTTTATATTTTTGAAAAGGAGAAGGGGGAAAGTTCTTATCTCAAAAGTTTTTACAGATGAAATGGTATAATGTCTGAGATTTGCGTTAAAGCAATGAAATGAGAGATTAAGATTTGCAAAATTGATAAACATTGAAAGTAGGAGTTTATTATTCTTATTTTCCATAAAGTAACTAAAAATAAAACAGATAGGTGAAGGTAATGAATATCTTTATGGCAGGCAGAATAGTGGCTCCCTAAAGGATCTGTGAATATGTAGATTTTACAGCAAGGAGGAATCAAGGTTGCAGATGCAATGAACATTGCTAATCAGTAGAGCTTGAAAAGGGGGAATAAACCTGGATTATCCTAGCGGGCCCAATGTAATCATAAAGGTCTTTAAATGTGGAAGAGGGAAGCAGGAAAGTTAGTGTCATAGCGACGCAGTGTGAGAAAGATTCAATTAGCCAATGTTGGGAAGAAGACAAAAGGAATTGCAACCAGCCTATCAAAGCCAGAAAGGAAGAAAAACACTCTCCAAGAACCTCCAGAAAGGGATGCAATGCTACCAACACCTTGATTTTAGCTCAGTGACAGCCATTTCAGACTTCTGACCTCCAGAACTATAAGCTAATAAATTTGTGTTGCTTTAAGCTGCTAAGTCTTTGATAATTTGTTGCATCAGAAATTGGAAACTAATGCAATATTCTAGTAGAATCTCATATTTTTATTTACCTGAGAGGAGATTAAAGCAGTTTGCTCAGAATTCAAATGAAATATGAATCAAGTAAAGAAAAAATTTACTCCTCAATTAAAGAAAAAATGTCCAGATCAGAGACCCTTACTACTTTAAAGGGAAAATCTTTCCTCTATTCCCCATTCAACCTTTCCCTTTCTGGTAGCCTCATCTTCTTTTCTATGGCTCAATTTCATTATCTCCACTACAGTATTATACTAAAATGATATCAGTATCTACCATCACTGCTACTTTCCTACCACTTTTCTCCTTATACACCTACTCTTATAGTACTGATTCTATCAACTCTATTCCGTATTATACTGTGACCTTAATTTTATCCATGATCTTACTGAAAATATTTTACCCTAATCAAGTTCCTCCTGGTCTAAATGGGCTCTCTCAGTTCTGGTTTGTTTTTAATTTCTTTGCTTTGTTTTCATCATCCTTGACATCTTTGCAATGCTGAGACTTTCTTGAATTTCTTTCTTAATATTCTTT
The DNA here is from genome assembly GCF_022837055.1 of Prionailurus viverrinus. Classification (NCBI taxonomy): domain Eukaryota; kingdom Metazoa; phylum Chordata; class Mammalia; order Carnivora; family Felidae; genus Prionailurus; species Prionailurus viverrinus. The sequence goes on from NC_062569.1 coordinate 92,842,776, forward strand.
GTAAAGAAAGCATCAGATTATTTACCTCTACTCTTGAGCTTTCCTCTTATTCTGCTTACTTCTCCTATGTCTTCTTTTTTAGGTTTACATTTCTCATCTTCTCAGATGTTTACAAACTGTAAGCATTTCCCTCAGATTCAATCTAACTTCTCAATTGATTATACTACTAATGATTTTCAAACTTTTTTGGTTTGCAGATTTATAGACAGGTGTTTAGTCAATTTATAATAAATAAATTAGACTAAACATTAAGCAATCCAATTAATTTCTTGACAGTCTAATTTTATTGTGTACATGTACACAACACATTTTTATTGTGTACATTTATTGTGTACAGTTTTTAATGTTACTGAAATGTACAAATGGTTGGCAAAACAGAAAAAATTTTAAAAAGTAACGGTGTTCTCTAGCTACAAATCCTTACCTTTTGACTCCAGGTACCAAATCTACATCTAAAACCACCATTACATAATGGTCAATTTTATTTATAATGAAATGTACATATTCTAATATGATGATGTTTTTATGCTATTTTCAACCCAAGAAATACTTACTGGATACATGTAATCCAATTATAAGATACCTAGAATTAAAACATTAATTATATTTGTATTCAAATTCACTAAATTGATTATATATAACTATATTCAAAAGAATTCTATATATTATCAACTGGTAATTTTAGGCCTCCTAGAACTAAAATCATACTCTTCTTTCTAATATCTTACATAGGCCCAGAAAATATCATTAACTGATTTTGTTGATTAATCAACCAAAAGATATCATTTCACTCTTATTATAGTTAGGTGAGACTGGTTTATGTACTAATCATTTTACATGGTACAATAAATATTATTTGAGCAATAAACTTGTTAAAATATCTTCTTATATTCCTTCAGTAACTATGAATATTCCATTTAACCAAACCTCTATAAAGATATCACAGTGGGCCTTTATGTATTTTCTGGAGGTCTTGCAATCTATTCTTTACAACTACTTTCCCCAAATCCTTTAAATATGCTTTCTATTTTTAGTTTTATCAAACTTAATCATTGATTTTCTAACACTCCTTATCAATAAATTTTAGCATTACTTAGAAAGTTAGGAATGATTTCCCAGTGTATTATACACATTAAGAGATTAGCCTTTTAAATATTAAAAAGATGTTTAAATTTATCTTTTTTTTAAATTAAAAAGAAGAGCACAGCAGCTATAACCAAATTCTTTTATAAAGATCATTATTTTGACAAGTAGAAACAAAAAATTCAGTTTTCTCTAATACAACAAAAACTCAACTTAAAACTTAAAACAGGGCTTCTATTTGAAACTTCTAATGAATACAAAGTTATTGCTGTCAAATTAATATGTAAATTATTTATAGAACTATAATATGGGAAAGCAATACAATCATTCTATTATTGAAAGTAAACTATGGAACTTAATTAATCCTATGATTTTTTTGTATGCAATCTTCAGGTGAAGGCAGAAGGGGGTCTACAGAAATGCGCTAAACTTCAAGAAATAGGAATTTGATTTAATCATTGGTGATAATCCTACAGAAAAACAAACTTGGAAATTATGTAAGTTTTTAAATTAGTTCGATATTGAAATATACACAAAGTATGACAGCACTTTTTTTTAAAATATATATATTTTTTTAACTGAAGTATAATTAACACAGTATTATTTCGTTTCAGGTGTACAATATGATTCAACAATTCCATACATTATTCAGTGCTCTACATTGCATGTAGATGCCCAGTTTTCTCATACATTCACAGTAAATGTATTCTTAATCTCCTCTATTTCACCCATCCCCTTACCAACCTCCCTTCTGGCAACTTCCAGTTTGTTCTCTGTATTTTAAAGTCTGTTTTTCTTTTGTCTTTTTCTTAGTTTATTTCTTAAATTCCATACATAAGTAAAATCATATAGCATCTGTGTTTCTCTGCCTGGTTTACTTCACTTAGCATTATACCTTCTAGGTCCATCCATGTTGTTGCAAATGGCAAGATCCCATTTTTTTATGGCTGAGTAATATTTTATTTTGTATATATACATATATATGTGTGTGTGTGTGTGTATGCTACATCTTCATCTACTGATGAACACCTAGGTTCCTTCCATAATTTGGCTAGTATAAATAATGCAAAAAACATAGCAGTGCATATATCTTTTCAAAATAGTCTTTTTGTTTTCTCTACATAAATATCCAGTGGTTAAATCACTAGACCATACGGTATTTCTCTTTTTAATTTTTTGAGGAACCTCCATACTATTTTCCACAGCGGCTTCACCAATTTACATTCCCATCAACCCAGCACACAAGGATTGCTTGTTCTCCACATCTTCGCCAACACTTGTTATTTCTTGTCTTTTTTATTCTTGCCATTCTGACAAGTGTAAGGTGGTATCACATTGTGGTTCTGATTTGCATTTCCCTGATGATTAGTGATGCTGAACATCTTTTCATGTGTCTGTTGGCCATTTGTATGTCTTTTTTGGAAAAATGTCATTCAGGTCCTCTGCGCATTTTCAATCAGTTTATTTGGTTCTTTGGTGTTGAATTGTAGAAGTCCTTTTTATGTTTTGGAAATTAACCCTTATCAGATATATGAGTTGCAAATATCTTGTCCCATTCAGTAGGTTGTCTTGTCATTTTATTTATACTTTCCTTCACTGTGCAAAAGCTTTTTATTTTGGTATAGTCCCACTAGTCTAATTTTGCTTTTGTTTCCCTTGCTTTTGTGTATGGTATTAGAAAGTAGTCCAGTTTCATTCTTTTGCATGTAGATGCCCAGTTTTCTCAGCACCATTTCTTGAAGAGACTGTCTTTGTATGTTCTTGCCTACTCTCTCACAGATTAATTGACCATGTATGTGTGGGTTTATTTCTGGGTTTTCTATTCTGTCTCATCTCTGTGTCTATTTTTGTGCCAGTTATACTGTTTTGATTAATGGAGTTTTGTAATATATCTTGAAATTGGGACTGCAATAACTCTAGTTTTGTTTTTCTGTCTCAAGATAGGTTTTGCTATTTAGGGTCTTTTGTGGTTCCATATAAGCTTTAGTATTATTTGTTCTAGTTTTGTGAAAAATGCTGTTGATATTTTGATAGGGATTGCTAATCTAATGATATATAGATTACTTTGAGTATTATGGGCACTTTAACAATATTGGTTCTTCCAATCCATGAGCATGGAATATCTTTCCATTTGTCTATGTCATCTTCAATTTCTTTCATTAGTGTTTTCTAGTTTTTGGAGTATAGATCTTTCAATTCCTAGTTGTTTATTCCCAGGTATTTTACTCTTGATGTAATTGTAAATAGGATTGTTAATTTCTCTTTCTGCTACTTCATTATCAGTGTACAGGAACACAATAGATTTCTGTATATTAATTTTGTGTCCTGCAACTTTACTGAATTCACTTATCAGTTCTAGTAGTTTTTGTGGTGGAGTCTTTCAAGTTTTCTATATATAGTATAATGTCATCTGCAATAGTGACAGTTTTACTTCTTCCTTACCAATTTGGATGCCTTTCATTTCTTTTCCTTGTCTGACTGTGGTAGCTAGAGGAAAAGTTCTTTTTCACTATTAAGAGCACTAATTGTTTTTAAGATAAGAACTGCCATACTAAATGAGATAAAAATCCAATTTGCTGACAATATACTAGCACCAAAAGACTTTTTGTAAGAAAATGTGATTGCTCTCTATGGTAACTTTAAAAGTTTATAAACATACTTCCTACAAGTCTATAATCCCTTACATGAGCCTGTACCCGCACTCTTATGCTCTTAGGATAAACAAAGTAGAGAACCTAGAGTAACAGAATAACCTGGCTTTTGTTTCTGATTCTTTTTTTTTTTTAAGTTTTTTTTTTTCAACGTTTATTTATTTTTGGGACAGAGAGAGACAGAGCATGAACGGGGGAGGGGCAGAGAGAGAGGGAGACACAGAATCGGAAACAGGCTCCAGGCTCCGAGCCATCAGCCCAGAGCCTGACGCGGGGCTCGAACTCACGGACTGCGAGATCGTGACCTGGCTGAAGTCGGACGCTTAACCGACTGCGCCACCCAGGCGCCCCTCTTTTTTTTTTTTTTTTTTTAAGTTTATTTATTTTTTGAAAGAGACAGAGACAGCACAACTAGGGGAGGGGCAGAGAAAGAGGGAGAAGGAGAGGGAGAAAATCCCAAGCAGGCTCCATGCTGCCAGCACAGAGTGCAACATGGAGCTTGAACCTGTGAAACCACAAGATCATGACCTGAGCCAAAACCAAGCACCTGACGTTCAACAAACTGAGCCACCCACGTACCCTTGTTGCTTATTCTTAAAAAAAATTAATTTTAATGCATTTGGTTCTTAAATGTGTTACCATCTCAACCCTAACAAGGTAGCTTAAGTCTTCTGGTTTGCCTCCATTCCTATTCTTAAAGATGCCCACCCTCACCTGTCCATTTTGGCTACAGGAGCATGAAGTCATTGTCAGATGCTTTATCCATAATAAGTTATCCTGCTATGTCAACTGTACTATCTTTTATAATACTAGTTACAGCACAGAATGAGACAGGTCCGCACATCTCAGGGAATATTTAATGAATGAAAATTGCAAATATGTAGAACTGTGATCACGGACTTGCACCAAACCCAGTTACAAAACCTCCCAAGTAAAGACATGCGAAATTAGAATAATGTGGAGACAATGGGAAACCTGAAGAAGAGATAATAATCAGGAAAACCTAGGGACTTGACCTCCTTCAGCTTTCCTGGGTCCTGGAAAGCCTAATTCTCCACAGTCCACACGTTTCTGATTTTATACCTATGTATCTGGGAACATCTTATGTTATATCTGGTATAAGGATCATGATTACAAACTCATTTCCTTGCAGTAGTTACACTAGTTATCTACATGTTGGCTCTGACACTATGACCATTTATAAAAACAGCTTATAAATGTTAATGAATTATGAGTTGGCGAATTTAAGAGTTTATTCAAAACTTTAGGAATTATGCCATCTTGTTCTAGTGATATATTTCTTTTTGTCTGTTTTGTTAGTTAGGTCTAGATCATCCCATGTGTTTGTCACTGTCAATCCAGTACTTCTGAATTGTTCCCTTAAAAAGATTTAGGAATAAAATGTCCCTTATATCTTTCTCAATAAAAACTGAAATTTATTTAATTTTTTAAAAGTTTTGTTTAGGGGCGCCTGGGTGGCGCAGTTGGTTAAGCGTCCGACTTCAGCCAGGTCATGATCTCGCAGTCCTTGAGTTCGAGCCCCGCGTCGGGCTCTGGGCTGATGGCTCAGAGCCTGGAGCCTGTTTCCGATTCTGTGTCTCCCTCTCTCTCTGCCCCTCCCCCGTTCATGCTCTGTCTCTCTCTGTCCCAAAAATAAATAAAAACGTTGGAAAAAAAAAGTTTTGTTTAACGTTTATTTATTTTTGAAAGAGAGAGAAACACAAAGCATGAGCGGAGGAAGGACAGAGAGAAAGGGAGACACAGAACCCAAATCTGTCACCGCAGAGCCCGATGCAGGACTCGAACACATGAACCAAGAAATAATGACCTGAACCAACTGAGCCACCCAGGCACTCCAATAAAAACTGAAATTTAATTGAATACTTCTACAGTCTTCTTTTTCCAGGTCTTTTTGAAAATTATACACTATATTCCTAAAATGGTGTCACTCTTTCACTGAATAATTTCCTTGTCTTCCATAAAAGCCTTTTCCAAGAAGCTGTTCAAAATAATACCTAGTTTGCTCTTAATACACCTTTCTATTACCTTTCCTGCTCTCATTTATTCATTCAACAAATATTTAATTACCTTGTATATGGCAGGCACAGTTCTATGAATTGGTAAGATAGTTGTGAACATAATAAAGCCCTGCCCCCATGTAGTTAAATTATGATAGGAGAAGCAAACAACAAGCAAATAATATATAATTTAATGACAGGTAATTGTGTTATCAAGAAAAAGTAATCAGGATAAGGTCAGGGAGGGAGTGAGCAGCAGTCAATGAAGATCTCTCTGAGAAGTTAACAATTAGTTAACTTAGAACTAAATAAAATAAAGGGAATATGTAATATAATTATTAGGGAGGAAAGTGTTCCATGGAAAAGAAAAGCAAATGAAAAAGCCTTGAGGTAGGAATCGTGTCAGAGAAACAATAGGAAAACCAATGTAGCTGATGCAGAGTAAGTAACATGAAGTAGAGTTGAAAATGATATCTTGGGGGCACCTGGGTGGCTCAGTTGGTTAAGCATCCGACTTGGGCTCAGGTCATGATCTCGCGGCTTATGAGTTCAAGCCCTGCATCAGGCTCTGTGCTGACAGCTCAGAGCCTGGAGCCTGCTTCAGATTCTGTGTTTCGCTCACTCTCTCTCTGCCTCTCTCCTGCTTATGCTCTGTCTCAAAAATAAATAAAACATTAAAAAAAAAAAAGAAAATGATATCTTGTCAGGGCCAGATCATTTAGATCTCTATAAGACATTAATGAGATTTTTGTTTTTATTTTTAAGAGAAATAAAAAGCCATTGGAGAGTTTTGAGCAGGAATAGCATAATATGATTTAAATTTTAAAGGGATTCTACTGCTTATTATGAAAGTGGAGCCTGAGTGAGAACAGAGAAAATACCTAGAAAGCTATTGAGTAGTAGTCCAGGCAAAAGATGTGGTAGAAGTGAAGACACGTAATCAGATTTAGGATGTATTTTGAAGGGGAGTCAATAGAATAGTCTATTTTCTCAAAATCTCTGTTTCCTAAGAAATTAATCATGTTGTCTTTTCTAAATTTTTTTTTCCAACGTTTATTTATTTTTGGGACAGAGAGAGACAGAGCATGAACGGGGGAGGGGTAGAGAGAGAAGGAGACACAGAATCGGAAACAGGCTCCAGGCTCTGAGCCATCAGCCCAGAGCCTGACGCGGGGCTCAAACTCCCGGACCGCGAGATCATGACCTGGCTGAAGTCGGACGCTAAACCGACTGCGCCACCCAGGCGCCCCTCATGTTGTCTTTTCTAATAAGTTAGAAAGATAAAACAGAAAAAATACTAGATTTAATAATGGAAGAATAGAGCATTAAACTTAGCTATGCCTCCTACCAACTTGGAGACCTAAGGATACCACTTAAATTCTCTGGCTTCAGATGTCTTATCAGTAAAATAAAAATATTTACACTTTTCTTGCCTTCCTTACAGGACTGTTATGAAGGTGAAATGGGAGATCCTACAAATAAAGCTAAGTTTAATGTAACAAACTCACTAGGTTAACAAAAACTTTCCATCCTCTTTGTAAAACATAGATTGACATTAATGATTCACTGAATACTTGAAACTCTAGCTTAAATTCTCACACTTTCCTACTCCCAGCCTAATTAGGTGTGGGACAATTAACTGTAAGAATTAAGATAGATGATAGGTAGATAGATTTTATATATACACACACATTCATACATATATATTGTGTGCATATACACTCACCTATACTCTCTATATACGTGTACATACAGTTGACGCTTGAACATGGGTATGAACTGCATGGATCCAGTGATGCTTGGAATTTTTTTAGATAAATACCTAGTACTATACATGTGTTTTCTCTTCCTTATGATTTTCTTAATAACATTTTCTTTTTTCTGCTTACTTTATTGTAAATATACATTATATAATACATATAACATACAAACTACATATTAATCAACTGTTTATGTTATCAGTAAGCCTTCCGGTCAACAGACTATTTGTAGTTAAGTTTTGGGGAGGTAAAGTTTTCAGGGAGTTAAGTTTTGGGGGAGTAGAATATATACAGATATTCAATCATGGGGAGATCCACACCCTTAACCCCCATGTTGTTCAAGGGCCAACCATATATTCATCATGTGTATAAACTGTCAGATGATATGTATATATCATCTAGAAGGACCTGACACTTTGCTTCAAAAGCAAAAAAAAAGTCCTTTTTTTAATTTTTTATTTACTTTTTTTAAATATAATTTATTGACAAATTGGTTTCCATACAACACCCAGTGTTCATCCCAAGTGCCCTCCTCAAGACCCATCACCCACTTTATTCTTGAGACAAAGCATGAGCAAGGGAGGAGCAGATTGGGAGAGAGACACAGAATCCAAAGCAGCCTCCAGGCTCTGAGCTGTCAGCACAGAGCCCAATGCAGAGCTCGAACTCACAAGCCATGAGATCACCTGAGCCAAAGTCGGATGTTCAACCGACTTTGGTGCCCCCCAAAAGTTCTTATTCTACTTTAAATAAGTTAAAACTGAAAATTATACATAATGACTTTGGGATGGTTTATGGAAGAAAAGCCCACACAGAACTCCAATTACAGAACCAATGCTCAACAACAAAAAATCTTGTTCATTCATCAAGTGACCTGTAAAGTGGTGTATATACATTTTCAGTTAAAATAAAATGTTTAAGACATATATTGTTATTAATGACTTTCTGCTTTAATCAACCAACCATGTATATACTGTTTCATTCATGAAGTATATCAGGTGCCTACTACAATCATTCTCAATACTGACTGTGTATCAGAATTTCCTGTGGGGTCTTTTCAAAAAATGCAAGTGTCTAGGCCCCATTCCTCGATATGGATTCTCTAAGATGAGTGGAGCTAGAAATCTTTCTTTTACACAGGGGTAAGAACCACTGGCCTACTAGGTAGTAAGCAGCCTAGTAATGATAAGGAAACATATATTTTCCTCTCATAGAGTTGACAATTTAACAATAGTGACAGAAAAATAAATTTTCTAACCACAGTAAGGTGCTAAATTCACACCAAAAGGAATATTCCAGGTGCTATAAAAAAACAGAAGGGAAAAAAAAAAAAACTAATTCTGCCTTGGGCAGTAAAAAAGGAAGGTAGTGGACAGAGCGGGTTTCATGGAGGTGATATTTTAACTATGAGATAAAAAGTAACTAGGAATTCTCCAAGTTTATTAAAGCTGGAAAGGATATTCTAGTCAGAAGCAACAAATTGAGAAAAGGCATTGAAATATGAGAAAATATGGTCCTTTCAGGGAATGCAGTATGTGTAGGAAATCAAGGAAATGAGGATGGAAATGTAAATAAGAACCTCAACCTGATATAGATCAAGTTAAGCACCTTGACGTTTACTGTATAGAGCAGTAGTTTCAAATTGTGTTTCACAGAATTCAAGTTCAGAAAAGGCACTTCATGTAGTTCATAAATATCTGAACAACATGGGCATTCAAATGCATACATACTGAACTTAGATTGCATTAAACTAATGTATAACTTGTTTTTTGATAAGCTTGAACCTAAGTTTCTTCTACCATTTCTATGTTTTTGAACTTCTTATACATTTGTCACTGATTATAAAAGGTGTAACTTTATACTTTTACTTTTATAAGGCCATCAAAAGTCCTACACCTGACAGGGATAATATTATACAACAAAAACCAAATATAAAATACACGATTTTTATTGAGTAGCTGTATAATTTATTATTATTATTTATTTTTAAATGTATGCCAGTAAGGTATATTTACTTGTTTGAATAGCTGCTGTTTACTGGGTCTGACATTAGCCTTTTATTTGTAGAGCATCATTACTCTAGGGAAACGAACATAAACTTTTTAGCAGGGAAATGACATAATTAACATTACAGTTCAGCAATAACCATTATTATAACAAAATCAATTGGAACAGGGTAAAACTAGAGGTAAGAAGATCAGGTAGGAAGTGATTTCAAGAGACTAACCAAGAAACTATGATAGAATGAACAGGTACTGAAGATGATGAAAAGGGAATAAATTTCAGAAATACTGAGGAAATAGGATAGGATTTGATGACTGATCAGATAATAGAGATGAGGATGGTTTTCAAAAGAGCAGATTACAGATTTATACTTTAGTTTTGATCATGTGGAAAAGTTACAAGTACCCAAAAGGTGCCAACTGCTTAGTACTCAGAATAGAATGTTCTTTGCACATTCCATCAGTGAGTCCAAATGAAGTCCCCACTTTAGTAACAGTCCTAATTTTGGAATTTCCTTAATCCATTTTTATATATTTTCTTATAGTCAAGGTAACCTAAAGTACAATCATAAAATCACTTTTAAAAATTAAGTATATTGCTATCCAAAGATGCCATAGTACTTTCCCCATTTAGTAACACTTTAATACTATTAGTGTTCCACTTACACAGCTATGTATCCTCTTAATTTCTTTGAAAGTATAATTTTGTACTTATATTATTACAACCTACTGGTTATAGTCATTCCACTAAGAACAAGGTGATTTCAAAAATTTAAGAATACAAAAATACACATTTTAGCACCTTTTCCAAATTTATACATTACCTTCACCTAATTGTCTTGTTTGATCTTCCCAGTAACCCTCTTAAGTCAGAAGAGTAGAAATACTTATTACCATACCACAGATGAGAAAATCAAGGCTCAAGGCAGATAAATGGCTTGTCCAAGATTACATGGCTGGCAAATGACAGAGCTTTAAATAAAGTACAATCTGATTCCTAGGCCAGTGTTCTTCCTACCATGCCATATGTTTTTGAAGTAATGCATATTTAACTTCTGCTACTTCTCATGACTATTTCCTGTCTGACTAAATAGGAAGACAACTACATATCTCCCATTTTCCTCTCTTGCATTCACCCATTTCCCCTGAAAATTTTAATTTAAAACCTTCTCTACCAGATTTAAAACCTCAATAGTCCTGCCAATCTGTTTCAGAGGTCTACCTTTTCTATAACTATTTTATCTTTACCAAAACTATCCTAAGAGATTTTGGAAATTTTTTCAGAATCTTGGAATGGAAAGAGTAATACACCAAATATTAGATAATCATAGCATTATTCTCCTAACTAGCAGTTCAAATTTGAGCCTGTAAGACCCTTTTCCATATTTCTTTCATGACCAATATTAAGCCCCTAATCTGACAAAATATCTACTATTTCTTTTTTTTTTAATATTTATTTGAGAGAGAGACAGAGAATGAGCAGGGAAGGGAGAGAGGGAGAGGGAGACAAAGAATCCAAAGCAGGCTTTGAGCCATCAGCACAAAGCCCGAAGCGAGGCCAGAACCCACCAACCATGAGATCACGACCTGAGCCAAATTTGGAGGCTGAACCGACTGAGCCACCCTGGCATCTTTATATGTTATTTCAAATTGAGAACGAAATTATATACAACTTTGTATACAAAATTGTATGCATAGAAACTTCATAGGGTAGAATTATATCTTTTAATCTAATTCTAAATAAATTCACTTTTATGTAAATTAATATATAATATTTTAATAAATACAGGTTTAATGTTTTTATAATGATCCTACCAGGAATAGCGAATAAGACAATAATTTAAACTTACCCCATTATATATGTTATTTACTACAAAAATAATTTTAATAATTTCAAAAAATTCTTTTGAAGTACCAAAACATTTAATAATTTTTGTAATTTCAAAAATTTATGATTTGTTCTAATGTATTCAAACACATCTTAAAATTATATTCATCAGTATTATATGAATGACTTAGTAGCTTTTTTAATTGTACATGGAGGTCAAGAATACAATCCTAAGCTACCTTCCCAAAAGAAAAAAGAACAGTAAGAATTATAAACTACTTTATGTCAGAAAATATAAATATCTATATAGTAACAAAATGTTTGTTTTGAAAATTCTCATGGCTCCCCATCAGAAACTCTATTTTGCTTATTCATTAGAACTTGAACATTAGAGTACAGTTACCCAAAATGTTTCCTCACTAAACCAGAACACAGGCTATTTTTAAGTTCTTACAAGTATTAAGTCCACGGATTTGTTTAAAAATTTAAGAATCTGGAGGTGTTTTCATACAGAATTTTAAACAATGAATTTAAAAACAATACTGTTACATCTTTTTAAATGGATGTATTCACTTAGCTATTACTTCTAGCAACATTTTAATAGCTTTAATCATTTTATACTGCACAGTGAAATAAAATAACAATTAGTTTCTCTGAATGTCAACATGGAATTAACCAGAATGATTATTTTCTCCTTCAGTTTACTACTTACGCATAAATATTACATTAAAAATTTTGCCCACAATTTGGGCCTTGACATTGCAAATTCTACTTTTTATGTTTGCTTATTTCCACTTTAAATTACCATTGCTTTTTAAATTGATACTGAAGTCGATGCCTAGAACATCTTTATTAATTCAAACATCTACCTATAGAGTCGTCTGCCCAGGACTGCCTGATGCTGGCATGTCAACAATTTCTGATCCCTAGTGAGTGTTTTTGTTTGGTTTGGTTTGCTTTGTTCGTTTTTAATTATTCTTTCCTCACAACAGTGAAATAAAGAAATAATAGGCTGTAAGCCAATTCAAAACTTACCTTGCAAATCTGGAAATACTCTGAAGTCAGGGTTTCCTGAATCTCCTCTTTGAGAACCCCTGCAGTCCCTCCTGGGTGCACGGAACCACTTCCAGCCCCACCACCGCTGTTACTGCCACTGCTGCTACCACTGCCAGGGGAGGAGGCAGTTAAGCCGTCCAAAACTTTTCGGAAATTAAACTTCTTCATTTTAAAAACTGTTGAGAAATTCAAAGGAAAGGGTGACTTAACGCATGGACTTATACCTGGGTAAAAGTGTTGAGCTTTTCATATTAGTGAAGGCAGTAGCCAGTCCCCATTTTACAAGCATTGGCTATAAACGAATTAAAAAAGAGAGAGAGAGAGAGAGAGAGCGCGCGCCAGGCTTCATCTTGTCAAATTTTAATTCTAAAAAGAACATCCTTTAAAAAGAAATAATAAAATACAACTCTAAAGGCAACAGTATTCCCTCCTCATACATCAAATTTTCAAGTGCTTTATCCTCAGCTGTAGCTACGCTTTATCAGCACTGGGGTAAAAATAAAAGGCAGTGTCATCATCGTCATTAGCATTATATCATCATTATTATTATACAATCAAGCCGGAGTCCAACAGACCAAGACTCTGTCTCTCTTAAGGGCGGGCTTTCTTTTTAAAGATTCAGCTCAGAATATTTTCAGAAAAACGATACTGGGGTTGGGCGGTGGGATAGCGAGTATTTACTCTGCTACCACCTTCTGGACTCTTCCTCACCATCTTCAACACTCCCTTCTTCTCAGTAGGTAATGAAGGGGAGGCCTTTTTCCATTTCTCACCCCCAACAGTCGGACCCCAAAACATCTGCGGGTGACCCACGGCAACAGCAGACGGGAGGGGTGAACGGCGGCGGCGGCGCCGGCTGCCTCCGCTTCTCCCTCTGCCCTCCCCTTCCAACCCCCCCCCCCCCCCCGCCACCAGCGTCTCCAGCCCTCCTCCCTCTTCTCCCCGCTCCATCCACCCCCCGCCCCCCTCTGTCCGCAGCCGCCGCCGCGCTCGCCCGCCTGTCCGCTCTCCCCGCAGCACCGCGGCGGCTCCTGGGGGACGTGAGGCAGTGGCGGCTACAGCTGCGGCCCGAGTCCCGCCTTAGCCTGCTGGGCGCGCAGAGCCGCCGTTCCCGCGGTCCCTCCCCGGGCGGAGCGCCTGAGGCACCAAGCACACACAAACACCCTCACACAGACATTCGCGCGCCCATTCGGAGCACACTCAAACACCGTCACACAGAAATTCGCGCGCGGGCGCTCACGCTCATGAACACACACACACAGGTGTGAGGGAGCCGCGGCTGGACGGCGTCGTCGGCGTCCCAGAGGGATGACTATCGGACTCCAGACTTAGGCACCTTCCTCGGCCGCCACTAGGTGCCAGCCAGCCCGAGAAGCTGAAGGTGCGGAGGGAGGCGGGCTAGCAGGCGTCAGTCCCTCCCGACTGGGGCCGCTTCTCCGGTTCCTCTGGTCGCGGCGCCCGGCGCTCTCCGAGGTCCTAACCAAGCAGGCAGGCTCCAACGAAGGCTCCGCCCTCCCGCCGTGGGATGCAAGCCCCGCCCCCTAGAACGCCCCCTCGTTTGCCCCGCCCCCTCCACTTCAGGCCGCGCGGCGCTGGAGAAAGGGGCGGAGAGTTACGGTACGTCAAAGGGAGCAAATAGCCTCGGCTCCAATCCTAGGCTCCATAGAGTCAAGCTCCGCGGTCGCGAGGCGCGGAAGAAACTGGGGGATAGGCCGAAGGAAAAGCCAATGAAAGGGGGAGGGGAGAACTTAGAAAAGTGGTTGAAGTGTTTGATTGACGGAGAGATTGGCCAGTATGCTGGGGGGCCGTGTTTTGGGGGCTGTAATTGGCGCTACCTGTTGAAGGACGCAAGTGTGAATCAATAGAATGCGTGGAAGTGTGCAAACTTCGGCGCCTTGAGTCCGAGGCTGCTGGAAGGGTGTTCCTAGGTCTGACCCTGGAAGATATTGTGAACTGGGCCAAGTGTTTTTGCAGTTTTCACCTCTACTCGCTCTCCAGGTGCATCTATTGGGCTTCCCTCACTGTCCTGCTACTTGGCCTAATTGCTTAACAAGTCACCTCTGCCAGAGAGAATTGTATTTCCGTAGACTTGGAATATATAGCCTTCCAGACCCTAAGGAATCAATTGCTTACCTTATTCCCTCTAATACGTAAATTACCCTTCCCCCCCATTTTCACATATACACTTAAAACCAAAAAAAAAAAAAAAAAAAAAAAAAAAAAAAAAAAAAACATTTCTCTGAGTAAACCGTGTCAGGAAAGTTTAAGCTTTATGAGTCACAAATAATCATTTTGAAAAATACACTATTTGGTGCAGGATTAAAAAATACAATAAAAGCATCAGGATGGGAATATTTGGTTCTGAGCCCTGACTTGATACTGGATTGGGGAAAATTTAGACCTCAATTTCTTCGTCTGTGAAAATGAAGGGCAACTCAGGGGGCCAGAGCTAGCTACAGACTTCAATTTGGGCTAGCAACAGAGCTCATTAGTAAGCATCTCATATAGTCTTACATTTTTGAGATCTCCTAGGATGATTTTTTTTCTTTTTTTCTGGTGAAGGAAGAGGATGGAGTGAAAGGGAAGACCTGAAAGAGAAATGATTTGTCCAAGGTCACATAGCAAGGAAATAGCAGAGATAGGTTACAGCCTAGTTTTTCAGATCCTCAGCTCAATGCTTACCCTCTCCTTTTTAATTTTTCAGTATTTAATGTGTATTTTACTCCTTTTGAAACCTTTAAAAGACCCCCAATTGCCACAGCTAGACAGTAACACTTTTGAAGGCAGGCATGGAATTATAGATTTCTATCTTGTCTAGCACCTAGCACAATGTTTCACACATAAGAGGCACTTAAAGGGTTTTGAACAATTGGTTTGTTAATGGTTGTTAGTAAAAGATTTAAGAGATGATACCCAATTATATCCTATTTGGGAAGGGTAAAAATTTGGGTGGAAACAAATGCCATGTCTGGTGAAAACTAGATCTTGGTAGGGTTCCAAATTCTGTATTGTATTCCTAACAATATGTACCTTTGTCATTACTCTCTTTTTCCATTTTTTTTTTCTTCTTTCTTCCTGGCCCCATTTCACCTCCAAGAACAGGTGCCTATTAAGGCTAAAGAGTTTGCTTTCCTCTTTTTTTTTTTAATATGAAATTTATTGTCAAATTGGTTTCCATACAATACCCAGTGCTCATCCCAACAGGTGCCCTCTTCAATACCCATCACCCAATTTCCCCTCCCTCCCACCCCACCCCCATCAACCCTCAGTTTATTTTCAGTTTTTAAGAGTTTCTTATGGTTTGGCTCCCTCTCTCTCTCTTTTTTTTCCTTCCTCTCCTTCATGGTCTTCTGTTAAGTTTCTCAGGATCCACATAAGAGTAAAAACATATGGTATCTGTCTTTCTCTGTATGACTTATTTCACTTAGCATAACACTCTCCAGTTCCATCCATGTTGCTACAAAAGGCCATATTTCATTCTTTCTCATTGCCAAGTAGTATTCCATTGTATATATAAACTACATCTTCTTTATCCATTCATCAGTTGATGGACATTTAGGCTCTTTCCATAATTTGGCTATTGTTGAAAGTGCTGCTATAAACATTGGGGTGCAAGTGCCCCTACATATCAGCACTCCTGTATCCCTTGGGTAAATTCCTAGCAGTGCTACTGCTGGGTCATAGGATAGACCTATTTTTAATTTTTTGAGGAAGCTCCACACTGTTTTCCAGAGCGACTGCATCAGTTTGCATTCCCACCAACAGTGCAAGAGGGTTCCCGTTTCTCCACATCCTCTCCAGCATCTATAGTCTCCTGATTTGTTCATTTTAGCCACTCTGACTGGCGTGAGGTGATATCTCAGTGTGGCTTTGATTTGTATTTCCCTGATGAGGAGTGATGTTGAGCATCTTTTCATGTGCCTGTTGGCCATCTCAATGTCTTCTTTAAAAAAGTGTCTATTCATGTTTTCTGACCATTTCTTCACTGGATTGTTTTTCGGGTGTGGAGTTTAGTGAGTTCTTTATAGATTTTGGATACTAGCCCTTTGTCTGATATGTCATTTGCAAATATCTTCTCCCATTCCGTTGGTTGCCTTTTAGTTTTGTTGATTGTTTCTTTGCAGTGCAGAAGCTTTTTATCTTGATGAGGTCCCAATAGTTCATTTTTGCCTTTAATTCCCTTGCCTTTGGGGATGTGTCAAGTAAGAAATTGCTGCGGCTTAGGTCAGAGGGGTTTTTTCCTGCTTTCTCCTCTAGGGTTTTGATGGTTTCCTGTCTCACATTCAGGTCCTTCATCCATTTTGAGTTTATTTTTGTGAATGGTGTAAGAAAGTGGTCTAATTTCATTTTTCTGCATGTTGCTATCCAGTTCTCCCAGCACCAAGAATCATAAACTACCTAGGAATAAACCTAACCAAAGATGTAAAAGGTCTGTATGCTGAAAACTATAGAAAGCTTATGAAGGAAATTGAAGAAGATCCAAAGAAATGGAAAAACATTGCATGCTTGTGGATTGGAAGAATAAATATTGTTAAAATGTCAATACTACCCAAAGCAATCTACACATTCAATGCAATCTCAATCAAAATTGCACCAGCATTCTTCTCGAAGCTAGAACAAGCAATCCTAAAATTTGTATGGAACCACAAAGACCAGGAATAGCCAAAGTAATATTGAAGAAGAAGACCAAAGTGGGAGGCATCACAATCCCAGACTTTAGCCTCCACTATAAAGCTGTAATCATAAAGACAGCATGGTATTGGCACAAAAAACAGACACATAGACCAATGGAATAGAATAGAGACTCCAGAATTGGACCCACAAAAGTATGCTTTCCTCTTTTTTATGCTTGTCTTTCCTTCAAAAAAAGGTGGGGGGGGGGGAAGGGGTGGATGGAGAGGATTACTTTAACTCTTTGAGCAGTAACATTATTGTCTAAAATAATGGATTTAGATGCCCTCCTTCCCTTCATCAGAAAGTCTATTGACAATTCCTTAATTTTCAAACAAATGAAAGTAAGCCTATAACAATTGATGGTTTGGTCTTTTGATGAGAGTGATTCAGCAAAAGGAGATGTAATGTTTACAAGAAAACCCCATAAACCACCCATCACTAACACTGTACTATCTTAGCAAACTAGGTGGTGGTTTTATTCTGAAGCTGGGGGAGAACTGAGAACAAAAAAGGACACAAAACAGATTGACAAAGACTCTGCTTTAAGACCCTACAGGGAATTCATTGGCCTACTTGAGTTAAAAAGAGGTGACAGCGTAGATATTCCTTCAGATGGGACAACAAATTGGAATGGGAAGTGGAAGAAAAGCCAAGTCAGAATATATAAATGTTTCTAACAAATATTAGAAGCCTAAAAATATATAATTAGAAGGCTGAGATTTTGGAATCTTTGGGATTATTTTAAATATCTTTGTTCTTTCACAGTAGTAGCACTGTGTTTTGTAGTAGTAAGTAGTACATAAGTAGTACATAAGTAGTAGTAAGTAGTAGTGTTTTGTACATAGTAAGTGCCCAGTAAATACTAATTTAAATAAATGACAGCAAGTAAAATTTTAACAAAACTGCAATCTCATTGAGTGGGAAACTGTGGACAGAGGATATTGTAATGCCAACTCACAAACTGTGAGCAAAGGATAGAAATGAGCCAAAGACAGTGCATTATATATGTAATAATGTAATGTGTATGTGAGAAGATAGCACAATTATAGCCTGAAAATCTTACTGGATGAGAGAAGCACAATAACATATATATGGAAGAAAATTCCATCCTTAAATTACTTAAAGAGCAATAAGGTGCTATTCTATAAATCATTTGGCAAAGGGATTGATACCAGACCATAAAATATACCTTAAAAATAATGTAGCAATCTTTAGAATTGGTCCAGATAATAACAAAGGAGAGCTTTGTTTATTCTACTATAAATTAGAATACTTCATTGAGAGGAGTTTCTGATAAGCCACACTATCTTCCTAAAATGGCAAGTATGAAGTCTGTAAGGAAGAAAGATTGTCTAAGCTTGGTCCTTGGAACAAAATCATCAAATTATTTAAACAAATCTAATATACTGAAAGGATTTTTAGAATATATGTTAAAAATGTATTACAAGGGATTGTGATCTTTGATTCAAGCCAACAATGAAGCTAATAGCTGATTTTCCACATCTTCAAAAAATTAACTAATTATAGAAAGTATGTACATATATGGCACTTCACACAGAGATTTGCTAAACTGATCAGGCTTGGAGAAAACGAAGCCAAATTGGCAAAACACGTATAAATGGTCTGTCATTCATAAAGATAATCAGTCCTACCAGTTATTTAGCACCCATATGCCAAACACTGTACTATGAAATTTACAAATATCTCTTTTAATTTGATTCTTATTATAACTCTATGAGACAGATGTTGTTCCCATTTTACAGGTAAGGAAATTTGAGACTCTGAAACATATGAGAAATTCACTCATAGTCACTTAGGTAGATAACCCAGTCTTCAAATTCAAGGCTATCTAACATCTAAGATTATGCTTTTAATCACTGCCCTATTACTAATTAGAAAATTAAATAGGAATTGGAATAGGAAAATGGTGAGGGTTAATTCTTCTGAAATGGTGGCTATATGTGTATTAGTTTTCCAGGACTGCCATAACAAAGTACTACAGACCAGGTGGCTTAAACAACAGAAACTACTTTTTTCACAGTTCTGGAGGCTGGAAGTCCAAAAGCAAAGTGTCAGCAGGTTTGGCTTCTCTTTGGCTTGCATATGACTTCTTTCTTACTGTGTTCTCATATGGTCTTTCCTCTGTGTGTGCACATTTCTGGTGTTTCTGTGTGTCCAGAATTTCCTTTTCTTTTTTTTCTTAAAGTTTATTTATTTATTTATTGAGAGAGAGAGCATGCATGCAAGCAGGGGAGGAGCAGAGAGAAAGGGAGAGAGAGAATCCCAACCAGGCTCCATACTGTCCAAGAGTGCAGCCCAATGCAGGGCTCCATCTCACAAACTGTGAGATCATGACCTGAGCTGAAACCAAGAGTCAGATGCTTAACTGACTGATCCACCTAGGTGGCCCCCTAATTTCCTCTTCTTATAAAGACATTAGTCATATTGGATTAAGGCCAACCCCAGTGGCCTCATTTTAACTTAATCACCTCTTAAAGGCTCTATCTCCAGAGTCATATTCTGAGGACATTTCAGTCCATACCAATATGACAATCAAACTCAATATTCTTTGAAATGAGCATCTACTATGAGCAGGAACTGTGTAAACAATTTTATATTTAGTTTCTCATTTAATTCTCACAACGATAACTCCAATTCATAAGTGAGAAAATGAAAGCAAAGGAAGATTAAATAATATGTCCAATATCATACATCAGGTAGGTTGTGAAATAGGAATTTGAACTTGTATAAATTGTATCCCAAATCTCTTTCCTCATGCTGTTAGTGTGAAACCTAAGAAATCTGATTATATAGATAATTGATATTATAAAGGAAATTATTACAAAATCTAAATATTAGGAAAAAAGAGAACAGAAAAAAGAAGACTACCTGCCAAGGAGTTTGGATACTAGAAGTAAAAAGACATTTTGGAGTTGGGGGAGTAGGTACTAGAAGCAAACTTTGTGAATGGCATGCTAATAGGAAGTTGTTAGCTCACAATAAATCTCAGTATAATTTGAAATATATTAAGAGTCCCAGGGAGTGTCCCACTAAAATAGGAGAAAATCAGTTATTCGATAACTAATTAAACATAGCAAGGCAGTAGTAAATTGCTTGGAGAGGCTGTAGTCTCAGTGAATATCAGAACAGCTAGGAGGAGAATTTGAGTAGAGGGAGGGCAATGACGCAAGATTTACCAAAGGGCCAGACTGGCAATTATTGACATTAGCAAGTGTGAACATTTCCAATCTGCTTGCTGTGAGGTGCTGGATCTTGAACTGAGCAATATCTTTTATCATACATTTCCAACCCCTTAAGCAAGTTATAGCACTATCCATTATTATTTGCTAGTCTAGGAATCAGAATTTCATTGAGAGGACACAGTTGAAAAACAGGTTCTACCTATATCCTTTCTCACAAAATTTTCAAGAGGATTAGCAATTATCTTTCCTTCCTCAATCTTTATCTGACTTTTTCTGGCCCTGTGATTACACATCGTTCAGGAAGGGTACTTGTTGATAGTTGTCAGTTTTCTGTCATATGGCAGGAAATAGCAACCAGCATTATAATCTCTTATTCAGCCTACTCCAAGTGCATAAAGGGAGAAACCACAGGGTTAATTAAATAATGTCATCGCTCTCAAAACAAACAGGCAGAGGTCATTAGGATAGACCCAAAACATACAAAGTATGGCTCAGCATACAATCAATGACAGAATTGCAAACAGAACTCATGTCTTCTAGGGCAAAACTCAAATATTTGCTATTAAACATGTAATTAAAATCAGCTCTTTGTGCCTCTTTTAAAATAGATGTTCACATATCTATCTATCACATTAGGATGTGTAATAGAAAGGGATTTAGTGCTGAGACAGAACTGGTTTTCCTAAGTGGGGCACTAACATGCCCTTTCAGCCTCTAAGCGTCAATTTTTCCTGTATATACATATAGACTATTTTAAGGAAAAATGAGATTATGTTTGTAAAAGTGAATTATGGAATGCAAACCACTCTACAAATATATTGTTATTATTCTTTTGCTTTAGTGACCCTTTATAGGAATTGAGTTTAATTTATTTTTCCCGTTATTATTAATATAAAACTCCTTTGTGTCTGTGGATTGATTGTTGCTGAAATTGAAAGAGAGGAAGAAGGTTTGGACTAAATGAACTTTACGAATCTTTCAAACCCAAAATTTTGTCTCTGTATGATTTATTTAGTCAAGGTTCACTGCAATATTTTCCTAAATACTACAAAAGCTGATTGAAAAAATAATTAAAAGAATACTTATGTGGGTAGTGACCAACAGAGATGAACTGCAGCCTACTGCAGATACAGAAATCCTCAAAAGTATCTGTCTACAAATTAGAGATTCCTGGAGATCACCTTTTTTATTACTATTTCTATTTATATACACTGCACATGTAAAATAAAGTACTAATTATATATACACTGATTATAAAAATAAGGTGTGCTTATTATAAAAACTTAAGAAAACTTAAACATTTATTTCTAGTCATTTTCAGAACTCAACATTTTTAACTAAGCATTTTGTTTTAAACTTTTCCCACTTCATAAAATATTCTTCAGAAATAATCATTTTGAGTGTTATACAATTATTTATACACTGCACTTAATAATTTTCATATTATTGGATATTTTATTTCTAGTTTTGCACTATTATAAATAATAATAGAGAGAACATCTGTATACTGAATCTTTGGCAAAGTTTCAGATTTTTTATTTTTATTTTATTTTTATTTATTTATTTTTTTTTTTTTCAATGCTTACTTATTTTTGGGACAGAGAGAGACAGAGCATGAACAGGGGAGGGGCAGAGAGAGAGGGAGACACAGAATCTGAAACAGGCTCCAGGCTCTGAGCCATCAGCCCAGAGCCCGACGCGGGGCTCGAACTCACGGACCACGAGATCGTGACCTGGCTGAAGTCGGACGCTTAACCAACTGCGCCACCCAGGCGCCCGAAAGTTTCAGATTTTTTAAATAGTTGTTCCTTAAATATTAAAAGTTTACATAATATTAATTCCTTATACAGAAACTCCTCAATTAGCTTTCTTTTAGCGGGCATTACTATGTCAAAATAATATGTCTTCATACTTAGTTCTAAATTTTATTTTTCAAAGGTTACACCAATTCATAATTTCATTAAGAGTTTAGGTCCCTGTGGAGAACTCAACAATGAACCTTTTTGTAAAGTGATATCCCGTCTTACCTGTATTGACATTTTTTGTTTATATTTGTATTGTTTGTTTGAAAAAAGTTCAGAAAAATTTTAAATTATAAGAATTGGTAAGTATAATCAACTAGGCAGAGCAGGAAAACATGACAAGCAAAACATAATTTTAGTAAAAGGTTGTAATTTCAGACTGGAAGATGAAAACGTAAGAGTTTTCATAGAATTTTAAGATTAAAAAGAAATTTAGTAATTCATGTTTGATTTCTAAATTTAAAAAGTAATAACTGGGGCACCTGGCTGGCTCGGTTAAGCGTCCGACTTCAGTTCAGGTCATGGTCTCATGGCTTGTGGGCTCGAGCCCCACATCAGTCTGTGCTGACAGCTCAGAGCCTGGAGCCTGCTTCAGATTCCATGTCTCCCTCTCTCTCTGGCCCTCCCCTGCTTGCACTCTGTCTCTCTCTCTCTCTCTCTCTTAAAAATAAATATTTTTTTAAAGTAATAACAAACTTCAGTTATATGAGCAAATTAAAATTACAATTTTAATATATTGTTATTTGAAGGGAAATATTGAGAAAATAAGCACAAAAAGAGCTTAAAGGGTAGACAAGGAAATATAGACCTACAGAAGAATAATTTCATAGGAAAACAACCAAATCTTAAAAGAATATTTAAGGATCTTAAAGCCAAGTTGGGTTTTTGCCACTGTAGGCCAAATAGGGATGTGAACCCTTGGAATTTGTTACATAAATTGAAACTCAGAGCAAGATGCAAACTACATATTATAGATTCTCTGACCCTCATCTAGATGATAAAAATACAAAGATTGACAGCCTTTCTTGGATTTGGAATGACTTATGATGATTGCACCAGTTTAGGGATATGCATTTGCCTTCATGATGGCAATCACAATATACTGAATTAATTTTTTATAATGGCTAACAAAGGGTTAAGATGTTAAGATTTTGTAAATGTCAATATTAATTATTAGGTCTGCTAAAATTGGCACACAAGAGTTTTAGAAAATAAGCCATGATACCAGCATTACTTTGCTTTAGCATAAACAAAAGTTCCAAAACGGAATCATGAGAGTAGGAGAGGAATGAGTGACTTCTTGCCTGTCCAATTACAGGCTCTAAGACAAGAGAAAACCATTTAAGTGGGTCCTGTCTGGCCAAGGAGGATAAGCTTTCTGTTTCAATCAGCTCCTTGGCTAGCTTGGCTGAAAAAACATTGTTGTTCTCTTAACCTTTGCAAAGCTAAGGAACTTGACAAGTATTTTTTTTTCAGTAACAGCCAGAGTGATTTATAGCTTCTTCTAGCTCTCCTCAGTTAGAAAAACAAATTTTATGTCTTTGCCTCATTCTTTCCTCCCCATTATTCCCACTCTATTGTTTTTAGCCATAATCCTTCTTTATTTAATGCAAAGATTATTTTACATTGTTTTCCAAGTGTGTCTGTGTTTAATGTACTTTAATTATGGAAACTAACTTTCTTGAATTTTCAAGGACAGTTGTTATTTAAAATATTCTGTACCATTGTTCTCATAAACCATCAAAACCGTCTCATAACATATACAGTCCCTCAACAAATACCACTGTTTTCCTTGATGTTATTTTTTAAACTTGAGTGGCAAAAACTGTAGGGGAGTGAAATACACAATAGTGTATATTTAAGAACAGGAGCTCTGATTTCAGATAGAAAAGAGTCTGCTACTTGATGTATGACCTTGGACAAGTTATTTAACTTTTCTGTGTTTCAATTTTCTTATCTATAAAACGAAGATAAAATTACCAACCTCATAGGATGGTTGTGAAAATTAGGTTAGAAAAATTGTGCTGGTATTCAACACACTGCCCGGCACCTAGGAAATCCTCCACATATGTTAGTTATTATTAATTTTCAGCCCCAAAGTTTCAAGTGAATACTGATAATCATAAAAGAGGAGTGCCGGGTGGCTCAGTCGGTTAAGCATCCGACTTTGGCTCAGGTCATGATCTCACGGTTCGGGAGTTTGAGCACCACATCCGGCTCTGTGCTGACAGCTCAGAGCCTGGAGCCTGCTTTGGATTCTGTGTCTCCTTCTCTCTCTGCCCCTCTGCCACTCATGCTCCCTGTCTCTCTTTCTCTCTCTCTCTCTCTCTCAAAAATAAATAAACATTAAAATTTTTTTAAAAAAGAATTATAAGAAAAAAAAATTAATTTTACCACTAAAGTAAAAGACCTTAACATGAAAACTGCTAAAATGTTATTTGTTGTGGTTTGGACCTTGCAAAGTAACTGTGTATTTTCAGGTTGATAATTAGCTTGTCTTTTAGAAAGAAAATCTTTGTAGAAACTGTTAAGCTTGGCTGAGTTCGGCTGGGGAGGCCCTGAATGGTAAATCTTCGAAATCTTAGTCATATTGTCTGTTTAGTAAATACCATGTCTTCAGGCCATATCCTAACAAGAACTTACTAGCAAAATAGGACAAAAGAGAATGTATCTATAGGTCAATAACGGTTAAATATGTTTAAAGATTTTCAATATGGAAACATTAGTTTCCCCAACAGAAAGAAAATGTGTAAACTCAGTCTCTCTCTGTCCAAACTCCAGGATGGAAGAGAGTTGTTACTGTTATTGTTTGCTTGCTTGTTCTTTGTTGTTGTTCTGTGACTTCTGTTTTTGTGTTTTTTCTCATTAACAACTTTTGAGATTGGAATTACCATTGCCATCCATTGATTATTGTAAAATCTTACCTGATAATCCACATGAAGTATTCAGAGACTTGGCAAGAAACGCTGGAAAAAAACTGGAAAGAATAAACAATTATTAAGCAAACAGAGTTTTTTAAACAAGTACAGGAGAATAATGTGCCATCATTTCAACAGCAGATGATGAAAATGACAATGCAAATATTATATTAACTAATATATGGTGTCTTGGCTGAACTTTTTATTTCTCTTCATGTAATTGTATACTTTATAATGATGTGATTCATTATATGATGTATAATTAAATGATTTAAATTTTACACCACTGTAAGACTTGATTATTTTATTTGAAAGAGTAATTAATTATAACTATCAATTCTTGCTCAAGTAAAAAAAAAGTGTTTACAAATAAGAAAAAATAAGCCTTTCACAAGAATATGTACTTTGGTTTGTAAATTTTCTAACGTGGTTATCATATTTATAATTTATTAACTCCTAAGAGATATTTTCACAGTCAAAAAAAAAAAATAAGGCTGAAGGAATCAAAAGTGGTAGCTATGAAAGCATACTTTCAAAAGATTTGAGAAGCCAAAGAGATGATGTGGAAAGAACCATATTTTCCCTTATGCATACCAGGCTAATGAAGGCCTTAGCCTTTGATAGTGTAGGATGCAAAAAGAGGAAAAGTACTGAGAATTGATATGAGTCAGCTTTCTAATCTGTAAAATGGCTTACAAACAGTAATTTTTATCTATTTTCTTCATGGTTGTATCTATGGTACTTATAATAGCATCTGGCACATGGTAGGTTTTTCAATAAATATTTGCTGAATAAAAATATTAGTACATGATATTCATGCTTCATGCTAGTATTTCAAGCCTGAATTTGAAGATGTAATTAAGCCATAAATTAGATAAACATGCTTCTCTTATTCAACAAATATGTATTGTGTGCTATTTTGTGCTAAGTAAAATGCTAGCTGTTATAGGGGACAAAAAAGAAACAAAGAAAAAGAGTAATACAGCCTTAAAAAGCTGATAATAATTGAGTATAAGGTGACAGACATGCAAAAAAATATAAAACACTGTTATGAGAGTAATGTGAGTGGTATAAGCAGAGCCCTGTGGTTGCACTGAAAAAATGCCCAATTATTTCTTCCAGGTTCCTCAATAAAGAGGTGTATGATTGAGAAAGTTGGTTTGAAGTCTTCTTGAATCTTTTTCTATACTAGCTTCCTCAACACAAGTCTATGTTGATTACTTCTTTGAGGTCTCTCTTACTTCCTTCAATGGATCATCTTCCTTTTTTCAACCCCTAAAGATGTGAGGAGCAAGTGGAATATGAGCAAGAATTGGTAGTTATCATAAATTACTATTTCAGGAAGTTTGGTAGTAAAGGAAAAGAGTAAAGCAGAAAAAATGAAAGCATAAAAAGGAGGGGTTGGTTGAGACAGGAATGAATAATATTTTGGGATAGAGAGGTAATACCAGGGAACAAATGATTAAAGATTCAAAAGTAAAATAAGATAACTAATAAAACAAGGTCATAGCTGCAACAACTATTTCATAACCTTCCTACTTTTCCTAGCCTCCAACTTCTCTGCCACTGCAACCCCAGCTGAAGACTTTGTTCTGAATAGAGAAAATGGAAGCCATTAAATAAAAATGTTCTAGTCCTCCTACCATCAAATCTTTAAGACAATAACAACATCAGAGAGATTTCTCCTACTAACAGCCCCTACCTCCCACCTTGTTCCCACTTTCTCCCATTTAACCATACTCTCCTACTTCTATTAAACTTCTTATGTCTTTCTCTTTGTTTATCAGTATGACAATTAAGAATCCCTGGGAAACTTTCCCCTTCTCTACATGCAAAATTATGATAATTTACACTGATCCTCCAAGCTATGGTTGATTTGGGGGACAAAAATATCCATGAGAAAAAGAAAAAATCCTACCCAGTTATAAGTGAACATAAGATATTTATTCATTCTACAATAGAAATGGTGACTATATGGTGAAAGAAACTCTTTTGCCACACCAGAGAGCATGCTTTATCTAGTAGGAAGGAGGAATTACAAAATTCCTACCTCAAAGGTTTATGGTAGGCTTTATTTAGGTTCAGTAAGAATAACAATTTCTTCAGAACATTATTTTTTAAGCATTTAAACTTCTTTAAAAATCCCAGATTCATACTAAATTAACTGCTTTACAGTTTGCATGGTGTTTTGATTTTCAGATAAAAATAAACAGAAGCTCAATATTCTTTTCACTTTGGCATTTAGATTTTTTTTAATACAATAAAAAAGCAGGTTTGCCTCCTGGGTGTAAGGAGAGCTTCTAGCTGTAAGAGTCAATCAATCGGGAAGGGCATTTTGTGGGTAGGAGTTGTGAAAAGTCACCAGCTTGACCTTGAAAAGAATGAAAAATAATTGAGACTAGTGGCAATGAGCATTTATTTCCCATGTGCTGCAGTTTCTCTCACATTTTTAATTTGGTTTAAATTTCTGCCCCCTACCACCTACTCTACTGTGTACTATTAACATCATAATGTATATTAACGAGCCCTCACAGCTGGGTAAGAAGCTTCTTCTAGCAGGCTAATAACATCACTTTGACTCAATGATGCTGTGCATAATGTAATCTAATAAAATTATGTCATGTGCACCGAGAAAGTAGTCAGAATAAAATAGTTCACCCATCCAAAGAGGCAGCAACTAGGAATACAGCTATACTCATGAAATCATCCTGATTTATATAGCCCAGTGGAATTTGTGTCCTTGTATATATTTCTTTGATTCTATATATATATACATTGTGGTGGGTAAATATAAAATGATAAAATCTCAAGGGTGAGAAAGATATAAAAGACCATATACTACAATTAACTGTTTAATACTTAAATTACCAACAATATTTGTTTCAAGTGGTCATCTAACGTGTATCTGAAACATTTTCTCTTCCCACCCCCCCCCCCCCCACATCCTACCTTTAACAAATCCCTAGCAATTGCAAGAAGGAGTAAAATATCTCCAGAGAAATTTTAAACCTTGGCTACACAATAGAACATACTTGGGAACTTTTAAAAATCTCCAAGCTGAGTCTACAGACCAGATCAAGTAAATCAGGATCTTTGGAGTTAAGACCCAGAAATAAGAGGCATTTTTTTATTTAATACTTCCCAAGTGATTCCAAATGCATCCAATTGAGAATCACTGCTCTAGAGGCAACACATCTGAAAATAATAAAGGACCTACTGGTCCTAAAAGAAGTTTTCTTGGGAATTCTAAGCTGAAAATCAGGGAAAAATTCTCTTCTTGGCAGATAAAAAATTAAATAATAGATTATTTTTATAAAACATGAATAAAAGGTTCAGAACTATAAGTGCCAGGCATCACATATAAGTGTCATTTTTTAACCCTTGAAGGAAATATACCTTTCCTTAAAGTTTTGCATATTTGAGCAGAATACCCTGTCTTAAGAAGATTAGACACAGGTGCCTACGTGGCTCAGTCAGTTAAGTGTCCAACTCTTGATTTCAGCTCAGGTCATGATCTCACAGTTTGTGAGATTGAGCCCCACATCGGGGCTGACGGCATGGAGCCTCCTTGGGATTCTCTGTCTTCCTCTCTCGCTGCTCCTCCCCGACTCAGTCTCTCTCTCTCTCTGTCTCTGTCTCTCTCTCTCTCTCTCTGTGTGTGTTTGTGTGTGTCTCAAAATAAATAAATAAATAAACTTTAAAAAAAATATTAGGCAGATAACATTTCATGTAGAATCTATCTCTATGGATGTGATCCTGTTACTGCTTCTCTACCCATGAGATGCCTGCTCATCTTTTTCTCATGTGAGATATGTAAATATTTTCTTTTAGGACACTGAATGGTGGGCTTCCTCCAAACTTTAGTAGATATATTGCGAAGTATCAATCATGCAAAAAAATTATATATATATATATATATATATATATATATATATAATATATACATATATATATATACATGTATATACATGTATATATATATATATCAGCATCATGTTCTAGAGGCTGATTATCAATTCATCCATCTGATTATCCAGTTCATCCATCTAACTGAATCGAGATGGATAGTCTAAGTATGATAATCACCCTTCCACATGAAGGACTATGGAAATATTTAATAACAGATATCACTTTTTCTTCTTCAATTTCTTTCTTCTGTAGATTAAATATATCCTCAAATTCTTCAACTATTTCTCATAAAACATGGCTTTACTTTCTCTCAATATCTTGGTCACTTTCCTCCTATTGCTCCTATTGTAGTCCTCTTAATTATGGTTCCCAGAAATATGAAGATTACCTTCTTGGTCCTAGATATGATAAAATAGAAGTCCTCTTACTTGAAACATTGAGGTAACTAGTTGATCAATATTTGGGGAAAAAATTACCATAATGAAGAAACCATTAAATAAGTGATGATCCACTAGTGCATGATGGTACACTGTTACTGAAGTTTATAGTCTCAGGTCTGAGCAATTAAAAGAATGGAGTTGCCATTAACTGGTAAGGGGAGAACTCAGGAAGGAGAAAGTTTTGGAGGCACTTAGTTTTGAGCCTATTAATATTTTGGTGCCTGTTAATTGGTAGTTGGATATTTAAGTCAGGTATTCATGGGAAAGGTCTGAGCTATAAATACTAGAAAGATATACATTTGTGAGTCATCAGTATTGAGATGGTACTTAAAGGGATGATTTTGGATAAGACCACCAAGAGAATGAGTATAAATAGAAAAGAGAATAGGTGCAAAGTCTGAGCCCTAGAGCATTCCAACATAAAGAAACAACCAAGAAACAAGAATTAAAAGCAGTCAATAAACTGAGGGGTGCATATATCTTTTTCTTTTCTTTGGGTAAATACTAATTCAAAAAGATATATGTACCCCTATGTTTATCGTAGCATTATTTACAAGAGCCAGCATGTGGAAGCAATATATGTGTCCCTCCATATATGAATGGACAAAGATGTGAGATACACTCACAGTGGAATATTAACCTTAAAAAAGAATGAGATCTTGCCCTTTGCAACAACATGGATGGACCTAGAGGGATTGATACTAAGTGAAATAAGTCAGACAAAGAAAGACAAATACCATATGATTTCACTCATGTGGAATTTAAGAAACAAATCAACAAGCAAAAAGGGGGAGACAAACAAAAAATTAGATTCTTAAATACAAAGAACAAACTGGTGGTTTCCAGAGGAGAAGGAAGATAGGTGAGATAGATAAAGAAGATTTAGTACAAACTTTTCATTATAAAATAAATTAGTCATGGAAATGAAAACTACAACATAGGGAATATAGTCAATAAGATTGTAATTTCATTGTTTGGTGACAGATGGTGACTACACTTATGCTGAACACTGAGTAATGTATAGAATTGTTGAATCATTATGTTGTACACCTGAAACTACTGTAACACTGTGTGTTAGTCATACTTCGATTAAAAAATAATAAAAGGAACAGTCAATAAGATAGTTGAAAAACCAATACTGTGTGTTCTGCATGCTAAGTGAAGGGAGGGTGTGCTCAACTGTGTCAAACACTGTTGAAAGTCTAATAAAATGAAGACTTGAGGTTCTGGGTGATATTGACAAGAGTGATTCTTTTGTGGCAAGAACAAAAGCTTATTTAAATCACATTCAAGAAAGAATGGGAATACAAGAATTGAGTATTGAGTGTACAAATACATTTTTTCTTTGGGATAGAATTTTAAAAAGCATGTTTGTTTACTATTAGGAAAAATCCATTAGAGAAGAGGAAATTAATGATGCACAAAAAGTGGGAAGAATAGTTG
Source organism: Prionailurus viverrinus (assembly GCF_022837055.1). Lineage (NCBI taxonomy): Eukaryota > Metazoa > Chordata > Mammalia > Carnivora > Felidae > Prionailurus > Prionailurus viverrinus. The sequence goes on from NC_062569.1 coordinate 92,873,564, forward strand.
AAGGATATCCTTGAGTGAAAGAGAGTGAAAAAATCTAGAACATAAGTTGAAGTCCTGTCCTTACCTAAAGTACATACAGCTTATCCATAATAACAGAGGAGAAAGCAGAGTAGATGGTCACAGATGCATTGGGTGGAAATAAAAGGTGGTGTTGTTTTTGGAAGTTCTTTAAGTATTGCTTCCATTTTCTCAGGAAAAGAGGAAGAAAGATCATAAGCTAAAAGTGAGAACGAGGGAGGGAGTATAGGGTTTAAGGAGAAGGAGAAGGAATACGATAATTATCTAAGTCTAGCAGAGTGGGAGTATAATTGCTAGGCAGCGTAAAGGGCCCACTTAAGGTTAATGATCACAAATATAAAATGAGGCCAATAGACATGGTTGTGTGTTTTTCTTTAGTCATGTCAACTAAACAAGCCCAGACATGCAAGAGGCATAAAACTGATTTTTTTTAATGTTTATTTTTTAGAGAGACAGAGACAGAATGCCAGTGGGTTAGGGGCAGAGAAAGAGAGAGACACAGAATCCAAAGCGGGCTCCGGGCTCTGAGCTGTCAGCACAGAGCCCAACACAGGGCTCCAACCCAGGAGCTGTGGGATCATGACTCGAGTCAAAGTTGGACGCTCAACCAACTGAGCCACCCAGGCACCCTGGCATAAAATTGGTTTTAACCAGGATTGAAGACAAGTGAAAACAATACAGTGAAAAAGTAGAAAGAGGCTGAGAGTAGAGATAAGGAAGTTAGTATGATGATTGACTATATCATTCAAGCTAAATAACCAAGGAAGTGAAGACATGAGCAACGAAATAGTGAAAAGCAAGTAGGATAGATACTTTATTGGCTTGGTGGGTTCAAAGGATTATTGGAATTGAAATATAGGAAGGAATGAACTGGAAAGTTTAGAGAAGGTGATAATCAGGGTGGAGAGCTTGAAATTGAAATCATGCAGGAGTTCCAGTTATTGACAAACACAAGATTTAAACTATAACTTGCACAGTGGCTGAGGTGGAAGACAAGGTCATTGGAAGAAAGGAGGTCAATAAACTGAAAAACGAGGCAAATAGAAGGATAATCTATGTGCATGAAGAAGTCATAAAGAATGAAGACAGCTGTATTAGTGGAAAGAATGACAGAAATGAGGAGGAGTGATCTTCTGAGGGTCAGTACATGACTGCAAACGGGCGGGGTAGTGGGTGGAATAAACATCTGATGACATAAGAATCAAATCTTGAGAGGGAGACAGTTTAGAGATTGTTTTGAATATTTCTCTATACAACATACTTGTTTTCATCTTCAGCTTATCACTGATATACTTGTTTAATATATATTCCATATTTTATTTGTGATTCTGATGAAATGATAGAACAAAACAGGTCTAAGGATAGAGCTCCAGACCATGCCAGTAGAAACTTCCCCCCAGGTTGATACTGACCTATTAATAAACATCCAAAAAATATGCTGTAGTTTAATAATTTAATTATCTTGTCTGCCCATAAGAATGTCAAGTGTTGTGAGAAATGTAACGCCTTATTGAAATGTTAATATATCAAGTGCAATGTTTTTCAGACTGGTATACACTGCCCCTAGTAGTTAGTCCACAGATATATCCTCAGAGGTCCTCAAGTTCCTGTGAGAATTATCCTAATGTTGTTATTTAACTTTAATAAAAATATTTTAAAAATCAATACAGACATATTCAATATAATTTGGATAGCCTCTTTATAGTGAGAACTGCCACACTTCTGTTCTTGGGTCTGCAATTATCCTCATACTGGTACCAAGAAGTACTACTTTAATTGTTAGTTAAAAAAAGAGAGGATGCCTTAATACTTAAATGATGCATGCACACGGAAAGCAGGCCAAATGACATCATTGTGTCCTCTATAAGTGATGATTTTGCAGTGTTTCAAATAAAGAAAAGACGTGGGTGACCTGAATCATCACATGGCATGTGGTAGAATTGAAAGATCAAACCCATGGAAGTCAGTACCATGCTCATATTGCTAAACAGTGATTTAAATCTCAAATCTATTTAGATTGATTTAACCTATGTAGTTAACCTAAATAATATCAACTATCACATGAAATTTTAGGGATGAGTTTAAATAATATTGGTTTTGTGGCTTTATTAGCATTCATATTGGATGATCTCAATATATAATTTTATTTATATTTCATTATAATTAAAATATAAGCAATTTAGAATCTATCTTCTTTCATCTTAATAGGGTTTAATTATTTCTCAAGCTGGAAAAATATCCATCTTTTTCATTTTTCCTGTATTTCTAGTCTAATGACTCTGATTTTACTTTTTTTTTTTTTTTAAGAGAGAGAGCACACATGTGGGATCAGGGAAAAGGAGAGAGGGGCAGAGAGAGAGAGAGAATCCCAAGCAGGCTCCACACCCGGCAGGGAGCCCAACAGTGGGCTCAGTCACACAACCCCGGGATCATGAACTGAGTTGAAATCAAGAGTCAGATGCCTAATTGACTGACCCACCCAGGCACCCCTAATGACTCTTATTTTATTTATTTATTTTTTATTTTTTTTTTCAACGTTTATTTATTTTTGGGACAGAGAGAGACAGAGCATGAACGGGCGAGGGGCAGAGAGAGAGGGAGACACAGAATCGGAAACAGGTTCCAGGCTCTGAGCCATCAGCCCAGAGCCCGACGCGGGCCTCGAACTCACTGACCATGAGATCGTGACCTGGCTGAAGTCGGACGCTCAACCGACTGCACCACCCAGGCGCCCCAATGACTCTGATTTTAAAACGTGAGAGTAAAATATACAACATGCCCTGTTTCTTTATGAGTCCATGATGGCAACCAGAAAATTATACATTTTTCTACATCATTTAAAGGCACTCTTGTATTAGTCAGTAACATCACCCCCTCCAATCTCTCAATAGCTTAAAATAAGAGTTTATATCTACCTCTTACTATAAGTCTCAGGCAGATCAGCAGAGAAGCTCTCCTCATCATAGTCACTCAGATACCCATGTTAATAGACTTCATCTGGACATGAGTTTCCTTATCACCAGAACAGTGGAAAATTGCACAATGGCTTTTATAAATCTCCACCTAGATATGCTACATATAATTTCCAATCACAATTCATTGGCCAAAAAAATTTACACGGCCATACCTTCAAATGGGAGTAGGAATAACACTCCTACCACATAAATGGTGGAGAATTGGAAAGATTGGGTGGATAATACTAATGAATGCCTGTATCCCTAGAATCTTATAGGATGAATATATTTACCAGTTTAGAATTAACATTTGTGTCAATTAGAGTTCTATGTTTGCAAACAACATAAATTGACTCTAGCAGTTAAAAGGAATTCATTTAAAGGACTGAAAAGAGAAGATTAAATAATCAGGTTCAGAATGATAAGAAAACCAGAGCAGTTCTGGGTGTCTCAGTAGAAAGAGTAAATGAATGGCCTCTTCAAGGTTTCCTGTTGGGGTGAATAAAATCCACACAAATGCAGTGTTTTTGATGCTCATGCAAAGGGTGGAAATTGATTGGTTATATTGAGTTACATGCCTAGTTCATGGCAAGGGGACATCAGCACCATAATATCCCATTCCAGTGATGAAAGAGGTAATTTCCCCCAAAGAAAATCCAGTGTTGTTGTGAAAAGAAAGAGGGACACTTGAAAGCCAAAATGCAAACTTTCTTCCCTTTTGAAAATTCCAACTTCATTAAGCTGTCTCCTGGCACCTCTTCTATTCTTGATCTTTTAGAAGTTTATTGTTGTTCTCATGACCCATAGGATGAGAGACTAAAAGAGAAAGACCCTGTCTGCCCACAATTATCTTTCCTACTGGCATGCCACATGACTGAAATCATTCACCAATATGGACATTGTTTTGTGTAGTTATCATCTCTAGGAGGGGCTTAATACCAAACAATCAATACTAAAACAATTCATGGATTAATTTGTGAGATTAGATGGCCGTAAGTGATCTGATCAAGACCATGTGGGAAAGAAATGAAGGACCATGATGACATTTTTAAAAGTCTGCATTCTGGAAAACTTTCTGGAGAATAATGATTTGGAAGATGAGGGTCAGCTCTACAGAGAAGTCCCGGGCAGTCTCAGGTACTAGTATTATGATTGGGAAAAAAAGCCATAGCAAACATTTTTACAGTAAGTGTATGAACACAAAATGCTTTCTCTCATTCCATACTTGCAGCCATCTGACCTTTGAAATTTGGCTACTACTGAGTTCTTCATGAGTACCACCTGTTTTTCCTACTTTGGAGAATCAGTTATAAATAAAATGAGTTATTAATATTTGGCAATGCAGCTTCAAACACCAAATAGAAAGTTTTACTGACTACTCTGTTGAGTCCTTGAAGACAGATGGACCAAGCATGTGTGCATCATTTGAAAAGGCAGCAGTTTGCAATGGAGGGCCAAAATCTCATTCTGTCCACCCCACCCCCACAAACATTGCTTCTGCAGGCTGAGCTCTCTGGATAATCAGAGAGAGTTCTGCACATGTGAGAAAAAGACAATAGCACAAGTCTGGAGTAGGTTTAAATTATGTTGTTACTTTTACTTATTTAATTTTTTTAAAAAAGATTCTCTTTTAAAAAAAAAACAGAGCCTCTAGATTTACCTATAATATAAAGCATTTTATTTTATAACGAACCAAATTCTCCCAGTAGAATCTCTCACTGGTTACAAATTAAGCAACCTGGACACTGCATTTACCCCTTTAGGCCTTAAGTAACTGCCACTTTGCAGAATGGCCCAAATGCAGAAACAAATACAGAGATAAGGAAACGGGCTTTCATGCCAGTTTGCTAATAAATTGCCACTTCAGTTTCCTAAATGAATTCCTGGTGGCCTAAAAGAGTTGACATAGATTCTGTACTCCTGTCAAACTTCTAGAAAGGAACTTAGAGGCTAGTAGGAAAATTGATAAATTATTTAGGTTTTAAAAGATTGACATGAAATGAAGAAAACATTAGTCACTATATTCATTCCTTAGGCCAAGAAGTTAAAGTCAATTTTTCTGGGAGGCCCTGTGGGACACAATGATCCTGTTTTAAGAGCGCACTCCAAGCATGGACTTAGAAATGCATTAAATACAGTACTATTGGTTATGATATAGAAATGCACTACACAGAATACCCAAATTAGCCCTCCTTAATCTTCTCTAATTCCCAGGGGAGGTCAAGTTTCCTTATTACAATCTTTTTTTTAAATAAAAGATAACAAATCCAGGGTGATTATAAATTAATAGTGAGCAATAATTTATAATAGTGATAGAGCAAATACGTCCCCCAAATTCAGAAAACGGTTGTTTCCAAAATCTCATTTGTACATAGATTTTTTTAAGTATGGAATATGTTTTTCTTTTTTTTTTTTTAATTTTTTTTTAACGTTTATTTATTTTTGGGACAGAGAGAGACAAAGCATGAACGGGGGAGGGGCAGAGAGAGAGGGAGACACAGAATCGGAAGCAGGCTCCAGGCTCTGAGCCATCAGCCCAGAGCCCGACGCGGGGCTCGAACTCACGAACCGCGAGATCGTGACCTGAGCCGAAGTCGGATGCTCAACCGACTGAGCCACCCAGGCGCCCCTGGAATATGTTTTTCAATCATACTTGGAGTCTCAGGCTAATTCAAAAAGATTGATACACCCAAAAACATGCTTGAGTATCGTGCTGTCAGTACACTACCATCTCTATACCTCACTTCCCATGTGACCTGCAATAGAAAAACAATAGAAAGCAGGGGTATCACATATGGGAGGAGTGGTGTGTAGAACAGTTATGACTAATATGGAGAAAATATGCCAAAGGTACCAGTCGTTTGTAAATCAGCTGTTCGTATGACAGAGAGTGCTTGTCCTGATGTCTATTAGCTAAGACACATTCTTCCCAAAATAATAATTAGAAATTTTTTCTTAAACCTAAACCGGAGAGAAGGTATTTAAATAATTTATGCAAAATCCAAAGCGCTTATACCTGTTCTTCTCAGAGAACACTTTGCTTGTGGCTAGAACTCTTATGTGTATACCTGCCAGGCACACAGTGCCTTTTTTCCCTGAATACTGCTAAAGACTCACAATTTTTTTTTTTCACTTTCCTTCTCTTCCTTTTTAATATTCCCTATTAGTCCACAAAGTGCTTTGGTCATAAGAGACTCTTAAAAAACTGAAAACAAACTGAGGGTTGATGGGGGGTGGGAGGGAGGGGAGGGTGGGTGATGGGTATTGAGGAGGGCACCTTTTGGGATGAGCACTGGGTGTTGTATGGAAACCAATTTGACAATAAATTTCATATATTGAAAAAAAAAGTGCTTTGGTCATTACAACCTTACCTCTCAATGTAATTTCCAAGGTTAGAGCTTATCAATTTCATCATCACAATTTGTATTGACTTCCTGATAAGGTCTACAGCCGTACCACCCTGAACGCGCCTGATGTCGTCTGATCTCGGAATCTAAGCAGGGTCGGGTCTGGTTAGTAGTTGGATGGGAGACTTCCTGATAAGATGTTGGGAAAGCAGGCATTTTAATCTCACCACTAACATTTTATAAATAATATTTAAAGTGGGTCTTCTTCTGAAATTGTTTTGTAAATAATCCTATCTGCTATGTGTTGATTTCTGTACCTCACTCCTAAATTTTAAGTTGTAGGTTACATTTGGAGTGTTTTGCCATTTATCCTCATCATATATTTCTCTTGTCTCATTTTCCACATATATTGCTTCAAGTCTATGTTGAAACTACATATGAAGCACTGGGTGTTGTACGGAAACCAATTTGACTATATATATATATATATATATATATAAAATTACATATGAATCTAGACAAACGAAGACGCTGGTGGTTATGAGGGTGGGGTTGGGGGGTTACACACCCTCACAAGGGACAAGAGGAGGGACACAGAGCCAGCAATCTGATTGATAAGAGGACTAGAGGGCTTCTTTTAAGTTGTGAAGTGAGCACCCTGGCTTTTTAGAGGCCTCTGCATTTCTTTGAAGGGAGCTTCAGAATGGATGTAGCCCTTTTGATCGATTGTTTTCTTTCACCACTTTTGATAGTACTGATATGGGTAAAGATAAAACTTTTTCTCTACCACGAGGAACATCAGCGGTCCAATTATGATAATAAGTGGCAACTGAAATTGGTCTTAGTCTCAGGGAGAAAAAAGAAGTGATAGAAAAATGGTAAAATGGAGAGTGCTCCACCTAAAAGAAGCAGCTGTTACTAGGTTCCAGTGGATTATTGCCATTTAGGAATATGGGCACTGTGTTATCAGTCTTTTCAATTTTTCAAAAGAAGCCAGAAATCCACACTTTAATGTGAGCTCTCCCATTTTTTTTTCAGTGTTGGCTCAAGCTAATGCTTTTTTGTGACTTTACCAGACAGTATGGCATCTTTTTTTCAGGAGACATTGACATCCGTTCTATCTCGACTGACTCATTTGGTAGGAACAAGAAGTCCACATGCCAATGCAAATCAAGGAGGGAGAAGAGGTTCAGGAAGAGGGGAGGAGTGGGGGAGACATTCTGCAGTGTATAAAGATAATGAGTATTGATGCTTTATTTTTTACCAAAAAAATCTATATATATATTCCACCAAACTGAGTCCTTGAGATGTCAAAAATATGTATTATAGTGAGAAACTGACAATTTTTAAAAGTGCTATAACATTTAAAACAGGAGATGGAGAAGGAACATTGGGATATAGAACTGAGATAAGTCTGGTAAGATTTGTTCTTATAAAGAATTAATGTTGGCTATTAGCAAAAATACAGAGAAGTCCCCTGTATGATAAACAACAAAATTCAAGATAATGGTTACATGAGATGCAATCTGGGAGGGTTACCAAAGGGCTTTAATTATATTGCTGGTGTTTTATTTCCTAACATGAGTTGCAGGTATGTGAATGTTCACTATAAATTGTTATATATTTTTATATGTCTTAACTATTTCATAATAAGCACATTTAGAAGAATAAATGTTAAACCTTCATCAGACCTGTGAATGGTTTTTCTGCCAAACCATTATATTTCCTTTTCAAGGGCAAGAAGGGAAAGGGCTCTTAGACTTTTCTTTTCTCACTAAAAATCTCTCAGCCTCTGACAGATGACAAGAGACTGTGAGCTGAAAAGCACACCTCACGTTGGCAGGAACATTGAGGGGTTGCCAGAAATGTTCTAGCTGATAGCACAGCCATGACTCCAGCAATTGGACCCCAGATTTCTGTTTATTTTCCGAACCCAGCCAGAGATGTTTATAGAATGAGTGTTCTGGAGTCTGCTTTAATTTCTAGACGGAAGTAATTAAAAAAATTAGTAATTCCTGAGTAATAATCAGGCACCATATTGTTTATATGAATTGCTGTCATCACCATCATTATAACAATTACCACTCACATGGCATTTAACAATATACAAAAATGTCTTATATACATTATCTTATCTTGGTCTAGCAAAAATCCTGGAAGGAACAGGGGAAGAATAGTATTATCTCTAATCTCCATAATGGATTGACAGAAATCTATAGCTATGACTTTATCAAAACTCTTTCTGGACAATTATCTGCCAGTGCCTTAACCTTCCCTAATCCTATAGGTTGAGTCCACTGAACAGCTTGGACCAGGGGTTTGTCCATGCCCCAGACCTAATGACCAACCCTGTTCTTAATCATGGGTTATTTTTAAAAGCGTAAATGTAGGGCGCCTGGGTGGCTCGGTTGGGCGGCCGACTTCGGCTCAGGTCATGATCTCGTGGTCCGTGAGTTCGAGCCCCGCGTCAGGCTCTATGCTGACAGCTCAGAGCCTGGAGCCTGTTTCAGATTCTGTGTCTCCCTCTCTCTGACCCTCCCCCATTCATGCTTTGTCACTCTCTGTCTCAAAAATAAATAAACGTTAAAAAAAATAAATAAATAAAAATAAAAGCGTACATGTAACAATAACATTTTAGCATATTCTAATATCCTCTCTCTGACTACTAGTCCCATCTAATATAGTACCTATATTCTTGTAACTATCAAATGTTTCTTAAATTATTTCCATGTTTCAGTTTTATATCCCAGCGACATTGTTAATTATCTTATTTGTAGTGCTTTTTGTCATTTGATTCTCATGGGTTTTCCAGCCATCTGTAAATAATTTTTACCTTGTTCTTTTCAGTTTTTATACCTATAACTTTTTCTCTCATACAATTGAATTGACTAATGCCTCCAGGGAAATACTAACTAATAATGATGATAGCAGGTAACTTTATCATGTTCCTGACCAGCAGGGGCTTCTCAGTGAGTCCTCATTAAGATGTGGCTGATGTAATGACATCCACCCCAGCAGCTTAAGGAGGTACATATCTATTCTTCCTCACTTAGGGAGAAAGTATATATGTTTTCCACTTTTTGAGATATTGACATATAACATATGAAGGTTAAGATGAACAATATGATGATTTGATACACAAATATATTGTGAAATGATTACCACACAAAGGTTGATTAACACCTCTATGCTTTCACATTATTACAACATTTTTGTGTGTGATGAAAACACTTAAGACTACTCTTTTAACAACTTTCGAGTAGATAATACAGCATGGTGAATTACAGTCATCATGCTGTACATTAAATACCCAGAACTTATTCCTCCTATACCTGGAAGTTTATACCCTTTGGCCAAAATCTCCCCATTCCCCCCATTCCCTAACCCGTGACAAGCACTATTCTACTCTCTATTTTTATGAATTAGGGATTTTTAGATGCCACATATAGATGGTAATGTACAGTATTTGTCTTTCTCTGTCTTGTTTCACTTAGCATGAGGCCTTCAAGTTTCATCCATGTTGTTACAAATGGCAGGATTTCCTTCTTTGTCGTGGCTGAATAATATTCATATATATTATTCATATATATATATATATATATATATATATATATATGCCACAACTTCTTTATCCATTGATCCATCAGCGCCCACTTGGGTTGTTTCCATATCCTGGCTATTTGGGAATAATCCTGCAATGAACAGGGAGGTATAGATATCTCTTCAAGATACTGATTTCAGCTTCTTCAGACATATACCCAGAAGGGATTGCTGGATTATACAGCAGTTCTATTTTTTAATCTTTTGAGGAGCCTACATACTGTTTGCTAATTTACATCCCCACCAACAGTGCACAAGCATTCCCTTTGCTCCACATCCTCGCCAACAATTTTATTTCTTGTCTTTTTTGATGATAGCCATTCTAACAAGTGTGGAATGATATCTCATTTGTGGCTTTGATTTCACATTTTCTTGATGATAAGTAATGTTGAGCATCTTTTCATGGACCTATTGGCCATTTGTATGTCTTCTTTGTACAAATGTCTATTCAAGTCCCCTGCTCATTTTTTTAATCAGTTTTCTTGCTATTGTTGTATGAGTTCCTTATATATTTTGGATGTTAATTCCTTGTCAGATAGATGGTTTGCAAGTACTCTTTCTCACTCTGTAGATTGCCTTTTCATTTTACTGATTGTTTATATTGCTATAAGAAGCTTTTTAGTTTGAGGTGGTCCCACTTGTTTATTTTTGCTCTTGTTGCTTGTGTTTTTGTTGTCATATTCAAAAAACTGCTGCCAAGACCAATGTCAAGATTTTTATCTATGTTTTCTTCTAGTGGTTTTATAGTTTTGGGTCTTACACTTAAGTCTTTAATCCATTTTGAGTTAATTTTTGGAAATGGTGCAAGATAGGAGTCTAACTTCATTCTTTTGCATGTGAATATTCATCTCCCTATATAAAAAATATCCAACACTATTTATTGAAGAGACTATCCTTTCCCTTCCTTGTTAAGTATTCCTGGCTCCTTTGTCAAATATTGACTATGTATGAATGGGTTTATTTCTGGGCTCCCAATTCTGTCCCATTGGTCTATGTGTCTGTTTTTATGCCAATATCATACTATTTTAATTAATAGAGCTTTGTAATACAGTTTGAAATCAGGAATATGATGCCTCCAGGTTTGTTCTTTCTTAGGATTGTTTTGGCTATTCGGGGTCTTTTGTGGTTCCATACAAATTTTAGGATTGTTTTTTTGTGTGCAAAGGACATTGGAATTTGAATGGGGATTGCATTAAATCTATAGGTCACTTTGTGTAGAATGGACATTTTAACAATATTAATTTTTCAAATCCATGAACACAGGATATGTTTTCATTTATTTGTGTCTTCTTCAGTTTCCTTCAATAATTTCTTATAATTTTCAGTGTACAGGTCTTTCATTTCATTGATTAAATTTATTCCTGAGTACTTTATTATTTTTCATGCTATTATAAATGAGATTGGTTTTTTAAATTTCTTTCTCAGGTGGTTCATTGTTAGTGTATACACATGCAACTGATTTTTGTATGTTGATTTTGTATCTTTTAACTTAATTTATTAGTTCTAACAGTTCTTTGGCATACTCTTTTAAATGTTTTAAATTTATTTTAATTTGTTTATTTTTTTTAAGGTTTATTTATTTTTGAGAGAGAGAGAGAGAGAGAGCGTGCTCAAGGCGGGAGGGCAAAGATAGGGAGGGACAGAGGATTCGAAGCACACACTGTGCTGACAGCAGAAAGCCCGATGCAGGGCTTGAACTCAAAACTGTGAGATCATGACCTGAGCTAAAATCACAAGTTGGATGCTAACTGACTGAGCCACCCAGGTGAACCTAAAATTTTCTATACATGAGATCATATCATCTACAGAGAAAATTTTACTTCTTCCTTTTTTAAGAGACAGCATGAGCAGGGAAGATGGGTAGAAAGAGAGGGAGAGAGAGAAAGAGAAAGAGAAAGAGAAAGAGAGAGAGAGGATCTTAAGTAGGCTCCATGATCAGCCTGGAGCCCAATGTGGGGCTCTATCCTAGGACTCTAGGATCATGACCTGAGCTGAAATCAAGAGTCTGAGGCTCAACTGACTGAGCCACCCAGGTGCCCCTTACTCCCTCCTTTCTGATTTGGATGTCTTTTATTTCTTTTTCTTACTTCATTGCTCTGGCTACAGCTTCCCCAGTCCTATTTTACTATTTAAATGGCAATGGTGGGAATGGGCCCTTATATTATCCCTAATTATCCCTAATCTTAGCAGGAAAGCTTTCAAGCTTTTACCACTGGGTTGATTTTGTATATGATTTGTTGTATATGGCCTTTATTATGTTGAAATACATTTCTTCTATTTTTGAGAGTTTTTGGTATGAAAGGATGTTAAATTTGTCAAATCCTTTTCCTGCATCTATTGAAATGATCATATAGTATTAATCATTAATTCTATAAATGTGTATATCCTATTAATTAATTTGTATATGTTGGACCACCCTTGCATCCAAAAGATAAATCCCACTTGATGATGTGTGAGTCTCTTAATGTGCTTTTGACTTGTCTTCTAGTATTATTTTTTAGAATTTTTGCATCTATATTCATCAGGGATATTGGCCCATAGCTTTCTTTCCATGTATCCTTGTAGTGTATTTTCTTTTTTTTTTTTAATTAAGAGAGAAAGAGAGAGAGAAACAAGCAGGGGAAGGGCATGGAGAGAGAGAGAGTGGGGGAGAGAGAGAGAGAGAGAGAGAGAGAGAGAGAATCTTAAGCAGTGTCCACACTCAGTGTAGAGCCTGATCTCATGACTATGAGATCATGACCTGAGCCAAAATCAAGAGTTGGTCACTCAACCAACTGAGCCTCCCAGGCACTCCTCCTTGTACTGTCTTTATCTGACCTTGGTATCAGCGTAATTAATGTTAGCCTCATAAAATGTATTTGGAAACATTCCTTCCTCTTCAGTTTTTAGGAAGAGTTTGAAAAAGATTGGTGTTAATTCTGTAAATGTTTGGTAGAATTTACCAGTGAAAACATCTGGTTCTGGGCTTTTCTTTGCTGGGAAGTGTTGGATAACTGTTTCGATCTGCTTACTTGTTATTGGTTGGTTCAAATGTTTTATTTCTTCATGATTTAGTATAAAATGTTTTAAAAATGCACACAAGCTTTTTCTTAACTGGCAACAGCATTTAACTAAATGATTTGGACTCATTTTCCCTGTCTTCACAGTTCTACCCTTATAATGAATGCCCAAATGCATATAAGTTTTGTATCTCAGAGTGTAATTTGGCCCACCAGTGAGAGAAAGGTACACATTGGATTCTGGTGTGCATTTTAAATATGCTTCAATATATTTTCTACTCTTGTCTATATACTGGCCACATTTTTTAATGTCTCTGAAAATCTGACTAATGAAGGTTTAAACAAATAGGGATCATTTTCCTCATATTATAAATAGCCTAGAAATAAGCATTTATATATAATGGTATTAGTTTATCTGTTCAACAATACCAAGGATCCAGATTCTTTCTATTTTTCCTCTCTATCACCAATAGTGTGTCTTCATGCTGATTGCCTCATGGTAGCAAAATGGTTTTTAAAGCTCTAGACTGCACATCTGCATTCAAAGTAGGAAAAATAGGGGTGGAAGTAGACAGGGATTAGGGAAGAACAGTACCAGCAGCGTATGTCCCTTTTAATCAGGAAAAAAATTTTTTTTCTACAGAGACCTTATCAGCAGATTTCATCTTTGGTTTCATTGGCTACAACTGAATGACATAGCCACCCTGAACTGCAAGACAGACTAGGAAAGGGAAGTTGTCATAACTGGCTTCATCATCTGGGGCCAGGCATAAACAAAGTCAGGATTCTATCATCAAGGAAGAAACAGGAATGGATTTAGAACAGAAAACTAATGGTGTTTGCCTTAAATATCCAATCTGAAATTGTGTTTTCTGCATTTCTTCAGCAAATTGGTGCGGTAGAGATCTAATAATTTCTTACAAGTAAAAAATATATAAAACAGTGTAAATTGTGAATACCACATTATTCCTACCCTCTATTATCCATGACACAATTAATTTGGGTGAAAATCAATTGTATAACTTTTATCAGTTGAGGGAGATCCATGAAATACAAAAACATTAGGCATTCTATTTCACACAAAGAATATTCTAGTTTGTGATCTCTTGCCTACTTTGAAAATTTATTCATACTGCCATATCCAAAATCATATCTGTAGGACACTGTTAGGCCTAGTGCATTTTAATCAAGAGAGAGCATGATGATTACTTAATACACACACAAAAAAATATTGGCCAAAGATAGAGATTGAGTTTATCCAAGAAGTACAAATTGTTTGATATTATTGCTATAGAGAAGACAAGTTTCTTTCTCTTGGCAGCATTTTTCTCATGTAGATGAGTATTGCCTTGTGGTCTTGTAACAAAGTGCTCCAACCATTATCGGACATGTCAACTGCCACTTTGAACAGGTTTAAAATGCCTGGGGCTCTAAAAACTGATAAGAAAAATCAGAGCCTATTTTAGCTTTTCAAAAGCTTCTTGACACTCCAGGGGACAGATATCCTATCCTCATCATGGTTTTCTCTTCTAAGTAAAGTCAAAAAGCAGACCAGCTAGAGTGCCAAAGTGAGGTACTTTGTATTAATGTTTTTATCCTCAACATGCTGATTTGGTCTTTTAAATTGTTTGCTTGTATGGATGTAAGACTTTTCTAGTTTTTCATAGTTCCTTGTTCTATAAAGGAATTGAATGTACTTTTCCAAGTTTAATCCTATATGTTTAATCTCTGAAAACTCAAATTTGAATTTTCTAAGCCTCAATATAAAACCCATTTGTTTAACATTCAACAGATCTTTTTGGTTGTTCACGCACTATGTATAGACACTGTAAAGAAAATCAAATGCACAACAGTGAATAAGATAATAGTCCCTGCTTTTGCTGAGCTTACAGTGGAGTGAAGAAGAGAAATTTTGTTATTCAAAGGAAGTTTCCCAGGGAAATTCAAAACTAAGCTAAGACCTTGTGTTGCCTAAGGAAAGTAATGCCAGCTGGTGAAACAAACAAACCCCAATTTCTCAGCAGTTTAATACACAAATGATTTACTTCTTATTCACGTTATAGTTACATGAAAGTCCCAGGCACCTTCATCTTAGACTTCTGTTCTCCTCAAAGTCTAACTGAATTTCCAGTTAGGTGGTGGATGGAGAAATAGAGCAAGGTTTGTTTGTAGCAGGGCTTTATGGACCAGGACTGACAGTGGTGCATCACTTCCCTCACATTTTACTTAGTGACACCAGTTACACATGACTGCAAGGGAGGCTAGGAAATGTAGTCTAGCCATGTGCTGATGATAAAGAGGGAAAGCTAGATACTGCTGAACACAAGTAGTGCCTACCCAAACCTGAAGGGTGAGTAGCAATTAGCTATAAAAGTTGAAGCAAGAGAGAAGATGGAGAGATGTAATGAAGAATGTTACAGACAGAGAAAGCACAAAGTAGAAGACCTGGAGGCAAGAAAACATGGCAGGTAGAAGCTGAAAGTTGTCCAGTGTGGCTGGAAAATGGAATTCAAATTGGTGAAGTGAATAATGGGCAGGTCATGGACATCTTTGTGGACCATTTTAAGGAACATGGTCTTTACCCCAAGAAAAGTAGGACTCCATTAAATGTTTTAACCAGGGAAGTGAGATGATCAGATTAGATATTTTTTAAAACCATAATTCTTGTGGTATGGAAAAGAAATTGGAAGAAGTGAGAGTGAGAGTAAGACTGAAGGCCAACTAAGAAGCTGTTTATAATTTAGGTGGTAGGCCCTAAACTAGGATAATGTCATTAAAAGCCGTAGGAAAAGAAAAAATAGATTGTTTTGGAAGATATCTGATAGGAAGCAAAATTGAAATAATATGGTTTCTGATTAGATGTTGGTTGCATGGAGCATCAACCTGCAACATTTCAGATATTTTTCTGCATTTTAGCTAGGAATACTTACTTGTTCATCTTAGTAAGCTAGAATAAACACTCTGAGTTCATATAACAACTCATTTATCAATACTTGGAATGAGGTTAGGGTGTTCCCAAGTCAAAGAGCAAGATAGCACACCAATATATTTAATTTAGAATTATAAATGTAGTTGGGGACTACTATTCCTCCAAGGCCACTTGCCTGAAATAATTACATAAATCAATAACTGAGGTGAATTAGGAAGTTCCTAATTGACTCTGGGCATCTGATATCTCATTTTCCTCCTTTCATAGACTTCTAAAAATTACAAGATTGCCTAAATTGAAAAAAATTTTCTGCTTCATCACAAATCAGGTTATATTTTGGCTTGGAGTGAAGGTTTAATTTTGTCACTGGCTGAAGAAGTCGGGGACATCTTAGACAAAAAAGGAAGAGGTGCCAGTAGTCTTGCTGTGCAAAGGCTTTTTCAGCATATTTCAGGACATATTTGTTTAACAGAATCCCAGACTGCATTCTGGGACCTACCACCTGAAGACATTCTGTGTTTGCAATATCAAGTCACAAATGCTGCTTGCCAAGATTCACGCTGCTGCTCACCTAGCCAGGCCTGACCACCTTAAGAACTGAGAATAGTGGGCGGAAAGTCCTGGCTGACATTGTGGAAATTGGGTCATGCCCACAAGCTCATCTTTAGAAGTCACTGCCTACTATGTTCTGCAGTGCCATGGTGTGTTCCCTATTCTGCTCCTGACCAGTGATCCTGAGTGATGTCATGGTGTTCCTGGCTTATTCTTCATTCCTCTCTCCCCTAGACATACCCAGCAACTTCTTACTTCCTCATAAATCCCACTTACTTCCCTGTGCATTACTTGCATTCTGTGCCATATTCCAGTCTTCAACCTGTCTACACTTGGCATCTGACTCCTCCCCAGGAGTGAGGAGGTACCCCACTTGTATCTTGAAGCTTCCCCTACCCTCTGGAGAGCCTCTGCCTTACAACTACTATCCTGGCCTCACCCCAGTTATTATGGTTGGTCTCTGCAACTGGAATTATCCTTCAGATCCCACGTATACTACTTACTTTCCAGTGCTACAAAATATTATCATAGAACTGGCCCCATATTTCTCTTTTTTGAATTTGGAATTTAAGAAATTTGTAGCAGCAGGAATTAATTAATGACGATTACTCCTGTTCTTTTTAATTTTTTTAATGTCTATTTATTTATTTTTGAGAGACACAGAGAGAGAGGCGCAGAGTGCAAGCAGGGGAGGAGCAGAGAGAGAGGGAGACACAGAATCTGAAGCAGGCTCCAGGCTCCAAGCTGTCAGCACAGAGCCATGAGGGGCTTGAACTCATGAACCATGAGATCATGACCTGAGCTCAGTCGATTCCAGGAGCCCCATATAATTACAAAATTTTAAACAAACATCAGCTATTAGCATTAATGTTGTCTGTGAGCTACATTAAACAAAGTGTTTGTAGAGGAAGACAGAAGATAAGTGAATAATAAATATTATTCATGGAATCAGTCGATTAAATGTCCAACTTTGGGTCAGGTCATGATCTCATGGCCTGCGAGTTGGAGCCCCATGTTGGGCTCTGTGCTGACAGCTCAGAGCCTGGAACCTGCTTTGGATTCTGTGTCCCCCACTCTCTCTGCCCCTCCCCACTCATGTTCTGTCTCTCTCTGTCTCTCAAAAATAAAAATAAACGTTAAAAAAATGAAAATTTTATAATTATAAAACTTTTGATAGATCACATTTTCAGAACATTATGGTGAGGCAGGTGGGGGTGATGTTATTATTTCCATGTTCCAGATTAGGACACTAAAGTTCATTTAAGTTAAATACTTTGCTCTGAATGAAACAACTAGTATACAATGGATTTGGGATTCAAACTTGGCTCTCCTAACTCAAATTTAGTATTCTGGGCACTTGATGGGATGAGCACGGGGTGTTATACATAAGTGATGAATCATTAATTCTACTCCTGAAACAATTATTATACTGTATGTTAACTAACTTGGATTTAAATAAAATAAAAAGAATTACATACATGCATACATACATAAACTAACTTAAAAAAAACTTAAAAAAATTAGTATTCTGTTTATTACCTTCGATGATAACAAAGAGTAGTATAAAGGAACAAGTCTGTTGGGAAAAGTAATTTGTCTAAAACTTTAAATTTACATGATGTCTCACAAAATATGGTTATAGTTTTTTAGCCACACCTTAGTATGTGAGGATTTGAAGTATCACCTAAAAAGTGAGATTATTGCAGGTTTTTGTGATTCGGGATGAGGAATGGTTTTCAGGTTGGAACTGTAACAATGACAGGTTGAAAGCAGAAGTCTCCCCAGTCTAGTTTAATATAGTTACAGAGGATTAAAATTACCTTTTGTTGGGGGTTATTAAAAAAGGGCTTTGAGCCTCAGTATACGTCTTCAGAGAATGGGTACAGATGGAATGGGATAGAAAACAAGCTGGTTACAGAACTATCAGAAACCTGTGCTTTGTAAATTGCATTGCTTTTATGCTTCTGTACTCTGCTTATTTCCCTTTTTCTTCTACCCTTGCTAGTTAATAGAGTTGCTTTGAAAGTTCTTTCCTGTCTAAGGGAACCAAGGATAGGAATTTGATCCTATTTGGGTTGGACATTACCTGTAGACCCCTGAGGACTCAAAATGGTGGAGTGTGTGGAAAGGTGAATCTCTAGGACACAAATTTGGGGTCATGTGGTCAACTGGCTTTTCCTATGTAGAGATTCTCCTTCCTTGGGTAAAATGTTGGAAGAATGCTGCAGCCTTTTTACTTTTGTTTGTTATTTCCCCCCTTAAGAATCTTCACATGATTTGAGTGTGAATTGAGGCAGGGTAAAACATGGTTGGGAGGAAAAAATAATAATTATCTTATAAACACATAGTTTAAAAAATATGTTGATACTAAAACTATTTAAATGGTAAATATAATGTTTAGATAAGGCTTTTCTCTGTTGGTGTCTGATCTTTGAACTTTCCAAATTCAAAAGGATTTTTTTTGTACTTTTAACTTTTTACTCTGCAGTGTCAGGTGACAAGCAGCACAGCATAGTTCTCAAATGCAAAAGTAAAATAAATTTCAGGATATCTTTCCATTTTTCCAAGCTGAAGAGAAGAAAGAATTAAAGTCTCTATTTGCCTGTAGACTTCTAATTTAAAAAATTGGGGAGTTTTCCTCTTCTATTGATTAGGCCTTGAAGCCTGGAGTTAAACAGTGGATGCAACAAACATCTACCCCCCTTAGAGACTGAATCCACAAATATCTTGCCCTAATTTTCAAACACCATTGATAAAGAGAGAAAGAAAGAAGGAGGGAGGGAGGAGAATAAATAAATCTAAAGATATAGTAATTGGAATATCGCTTTTTCTGATCCATGGAGTTGAAGGATCATCACCGACAAGAGTTCAAATGTACCTGAATGAGAATACCAGACTATATTATAGTAACACTAGCATATTTTCCTTGCCTATATCAATTGTCATGAAAGTTGTGTTTACCTGGTGTTATTGTATAATCAACATGCTTGACCTTGGCAGTGAAGTGAAGCCTGTAGGACTAGAAATTAGTTTACACTGAACTTTATAAGGACCCATCCCTGTATTGGTACATGCTATAGGTTGGCACTCATATGCAAACTAGTTAATTATTCATATTTTTCTTTGCTTCCCTTATAGCAGAATGGTGAAACCAATTTCTTGCATTTATAATTCTAAGAAGGAACGTAATTCTAATGGAAAAAATAATTAACAAATACTATCCAATAAAATGTACAATTCCAATGCTATCAGGACGACCAAGCAATTTTTATATGCAAGAAGTAAACTACAGGCACCTGGGTGGCTCAGTCGGTTGAGCATCTGACTTCAGCTCAGGTCATTATCTTGTGGTTCACGAGTTCTAGCCCTGCATTGGGCTCTACGTTGACAGCTCAGAACCTGGAGCCTGCTTCAGATTCTGTGTCTTCCTCTCTCTCTGTCCCTGCCCTGCTCACACTCTGTCTCTCTCTATCAAAAATAAATAAACATTAAAAAAAAGAAAACAAATCCTTCATGGATATAAAAAAAGGAAGAACCATAAAGAAGAGAGAAAAGTTGCTTTTCCTACTATTCTATCACCACCTGTTCTGTTGCTACTTCTGCAAAGTGAACACAGAGAGGTACCCAGTTAATCTCCCTGAGTAACCAAATATTTAAAACAAGTGAATACACAAAAACCTTTCAGCAACCTTCATTTGTAGACAAGGTAACCACAGATAATCAATAAATAAATTGACCAAGCACTTGTAAGAAGAATGTATTTGTCACAGGGCTGTGTTGCTTAAGGACAGTATACCTGACCAGCTTCTTGTTCCTGGATTCACTTAATCCAGGTGACTGCTTCTTTCCAAATCCTCTCAGGTCTTGGAATAAGTCTTACTCAACACACTGATTTGAGATCAAGTCAGAGTTGTTGGTGGCCTCTCTCTAACCCTGGTGTTTGTCCCAAATGTTTCTGGTTGGGTTCACTTCCTATCTCCTAATTACATAACTGATTTTCTTGCCAATTTCTCCAAATCTCATGTTTCTCTGTTCTCTGACACTTACAATATTAGTTTGCTAGGGCTGCTGTAACAAGGTACCACAAACTAGATGGCTTAAAGAACAGAAATGTATTGTCGCACAGTTCTGGAGACTAGAAGTTCAAGATCAAGGTATCAGCAGAATTGGTTTCTTCTGAGGGCTATGAGGCAAAATCTGTTCCATGCCTCTTTATCCTAGCATTTGGTGGGTTGTTGGCAATATTTGGTGTTCTTTGGCTTATAGAGACATTACCCTAATCTCTGCCTTCAGGTTCAGCTGGCATTCTCTCTCTGTGTGTTTATCTCTTCACAATATGACACCAGTCATATTGGATTAGGGGCCCACCCTATTCACCTTAACTAATTATATCTGCAACAACCCTATTTCCAAATAAGGTCACATTCTGAAGTACTGAGGAGGCTAGGACTTCAACATATGAATTTGGGGAGGCACAATTTAACTCACAACAGCTTACTCTCGTCCTAATTTCTTAAAAAAATTTTTTTTAATGTTTATTTATTTTTGAGGGAGAGAGAGAAACAGAGGGTGAGCAGGGGAGGGGCAGAGAGAGAGGGAGACAAAGAATCTGAAGCAGGCTCCAGGTTCTGAGCTGTCAGCACAGAGCCTGATGTGGGGCTTGAGCTCATAAGCCATGAGATCATGCCTGAACTTAACTGACCTGAGTCAGATGCTTAACTGACAGAGACACCCAGGTGCCCCTGCCCTAATTTCTAAATGTCATCCAGTTTACTTTCTGCCAATGGCATACATATGGTTCACCTTTGCTTATTCTACCAATTCTTTGGTAGGCACCTCACATTTGATTTTATTTTCACCTAACTATACTCATGATCTTCCTCCTTTCTCCTTGGAACATTAATGTCCTGGGCTTACACCTACTATGGGAGTCATGTCTAATTATACTTGGCCCTGTGAAGCAGGCAAAATAATGCCCCTCGCCAAAGATATTCAAATCCTAATCCCTGAAACCTGTGGGCCTGTTAAGTTCCATGGCAGACTGATGGAGATTACAGGTGGAATTCAGGTTCTTAATCAGCTGATCATAAAATAGGGAGATTATTTTGGGTTATTCTGGTAGGCCCAAGGTAATAACACGGTCTTTAAAAATTGAAGAAGGGGGTCACAGAATACAGTAAGAGAAAGAGACTTGATTAGGGAAGTAGGGCCAAAGAGATGCTGTGTTGCTGCTTTGAAGATGGAAGGGGGCTATGAGCTAAGAATTGCATGTGGAAAAGGCAAGGAAATAGGTTCTCTCCTACAGCCTCCAAAAAAGAGGCTTTGCTGACATATCTTAATTTTGGCCTGGTAAAACCCAAGCCAGACTTCTAAACTATAAGACTATATGATAATAAAATAGAAAACTATTACATACAAGAATCAGAAACTCCTGGACACACCCTTATGTTTAAGCACCAGTCTTTGAATGGTCCTGAAAGTTATCCTCTTCTCCTACTTCTAGGTATACCCCAATTAATCCATTCTGCCACCACTTCAAATATTAGAATAACCATGCAATAGATGCAGCATGGTATAATTAATGCATTACAGTTTGCATAAACATTGGAGCCAGATTTGACTGCAAATTCTGGTTTTGCCACTCTCTAGCTGTATGACTTTAGATGAATTACTTAACCTTCCTGAGCTTTAATTACCTTTCTCTTATCTATAAAAGAGAGATAACAAAGCATACCTCTTATTATGAGGGTTAGTAATAATATCTGTAAGTTCATCCAACACTGTGCATTGTATATACTAAGTACTCAATAAGTGGTAGCTATTATTAATGCATTTTAAATTCTTAAGACCACTGTTTCATTTTTCTACCACATTTTATTTTAGTCAAGGCTAAAGAAGTCAGAAGAAAAACAGATAATGAGATCTTGAAAGGAAGATTCAGGGAGGCATTATATCTTAGAGTAACTTATTGATGGATGGATGGATGGATTTTCAGGAATAAATCATAAAACTAAAAAAAAAAGTGTCCACTGAATTTTAGGGGGAGGGAGACACCCTGAAATACAAGAGGAAAAACTTGCACATTGTGAAGTATTATTTTTTAATTGCAAAATATGTGTTGTCCTTCATTAGACAGAGAACAAAAAGATATTTTCTCTGTTGAATAATAATGTAAGTAGCCTGAAAGCTCTTTGGGAGATCACGTGCTTATATTCTTTTTCCTTCAAGGGACTCTATATATCATGGGTTAAATCTGCCTCGTGTTATCACGTCATCATGAAGTTGAAAGCCACCAAAATATCCTTAGAAAGATGAAAGTTATAAAACATCTAAAACCTACTTATAACAAAAAATAGTTCATTAAGAAACTATTTCTTAAAATCTCTTCTGTTTAAAAAAAGGGGGAAATGCAAACAATGCTAAAATGATGCTAAAATCTTATAGTAAAATTTGATAGGGTAAAGTGGTAATTTCCTCTGAGAGTTAAAAAAAAACTCTAAGAAATAGCAATGGTTGTTGATCTTAATGTCCTCATCAAAGCAGGGGCAAACCACAAAGGCTGCACTACAGAGCTACAAACTCCAAAATGGCTTAACACCATGATATTCAGCAATCATTGTATCTGAATCAAATACTGCAGTTTGTTAGATATTTGTCAATTAAATGATGGAGAAGATCAACTTAAAATATGTTTTGAGACTCAAAATGTATTTCTAATTTTAAGAACATAAGAAATAGACATTTATAAAGAATAGGAGGGGCTCCTGGGTGACTCAGTCGGGTAAGTGTCCGACTTCAGCTCAGGTCATGATCTCATGGTTCATGAGTTCAAGCCCCTCATGGCTCTGTGCTGACAGCTTGGAGCCTGGAGCCTGCTTCAGATTCTGTGTCTCCCTCTCTCTCTGCTCCTCCCCTGCTTGCACTCTGCGCCTCTCTCTCTGTGTCTCTCAAAAATAAATAAATAGACATTAAAAAAATTAAAAAGAACAGGAGTAATCGTCATTAATTAATTCCTGCTGCTACAAATTTCTTAAATTCCAAATTCAAAAAAGAGAAATATGGGGCCAGTTCTATGATAATATTTTGTAGCACTGGAAAGCAAGTAGTATACGTGGGATCTGAAGGATAATTCCAGTTGCAGAGACCAACCATAATAACTGGGGTGAGGCCAGGATAGTAGTTGTAAGGCAGAGGCTCTCCAGAGGGTAGGGGAAGCTTCAAGATACAAGTGGGGTACCTCCTCCCTCCTGGGGAGGAGTCAGATGCCAAGTGTAGACAGGTTGAAGACTGGAATATGGCACAGAATGCAAGTAATGCACAGGGAAGTAAGTGGGATTTATGAGGAAGTAAGAAGTCGATATAAATGCCTATCCAAATAAAACTGTGTTTTAGCATGACATCACTCTGAAAGCAACAACAGTTCAACAACCAAAATAGTAATGATAGTGATAATAATAATTAAAAAGCAATTTAAATCTTTACAGAAGTCTCTCAAAAATACCAATTTTATCCTAACGCATAGCAAAAGTTCTCAAAATTTTTTTTCATCTCTTTCTGAATAACTTCATCTCCCTAAATTCTATCTCCAAATCACTTCCAAAACTCAAAATAAACCTCTTCTCCAAACCAGCCCCTTTTCATTCTTAGTCAACATTTGTTTCACCTTTTGGGCCTGTTATGTTATTCTTCCAGTAACCTTCTCTTACCCCTATAGAGCAAGCCCTGCTATGTGGGTCCCTTTTAATCTTCTTCCACCCTCACACTGATTCTGTACAAAAAAAACAAAAAACATAAACTCAGATAGTGAACACATAATTCTACTCATAGATCAAAAGAAAAGAAGTTCTGGATATTTGTGAGTTATTTTTTCCTGTCACAATGAATATTATGTTTATTTCCATCACATCTTGCCAAATTTAGAGTAAAACATATTTTCTAGAGTCTTCTCCAGAGCACTGTTTTAGAAAAGGAGTCATATGGCTCTCAGTTTGTCCATTGGCACCATTCCATCTGCATTTGTTATTTACTTTGACCAATTGTTCTTTTAATTCTTCAAAACTTTTGAGTAGCTAAAGTTGGGTAGCTTGTTTAGATCACTTGTTTGCATTATATTGATCAACTCTCTCTAGGAATGACATCACAAATACATTGCCTACTTACTGCCACTCCTACCTCCCTTTGTTCATAGGTGACATCACTAGTAGATTACTGCATCCCCCCCCACCCCCGCAATGAGCTTGGATTAGAATTCTTCTGAACACAGTACTCCAGACAAGTTGTTATCAAATGTTACTGTGCTTCAGAATCATCTGGAGGACTTACAGAGATTGCCTCAGAGTTTCTGGTACAGTAGGTCTGGGGTAAGGATCAGGAATTTGCATATCTAACAAGTTGTTGGGTGATAGTAATGTTGCTACTTGGGGGACCACACTCCAAGAAAGTTTCAGTCAATTACTACCGTGACTGAACACAGTTAGCTTATAAGATGGAAGCTATTTGCTGTTCCTTGTCACAACACATGATCTCCATGAGTTTTCAGAAAACAGATAATAGCCATCCAGAGCAGATGAGGACCCTCAAAGTTTATATTACAGGTGTCCTATAAAAGTTCTCTTTCCTTTAATTGAGAAAACTTCTAGTTTCCCTTCCAATATGAGTCCACTCAGTATCATGTATTCTGCATCACAAATTCTTTGTCTTGGACTTAGTTCCAGCCTTTTGAACTATGCCTTTCCACTTAATACTTTGAACTACCAATTTGATTTCCAATCTCACCTTTGAGCTGAAGAAAGCAGGTCAATGGGGCTCCTGATTACCTTAAAAGATAATTTGTACAGGAATCACAAGTTTTTTTCATAGTTGTTTTCATAGGAAAACAATACAAACAGGACCCATATTGTCTAAAAAAAGTTTTGCTAGACTTCACTTGCTTCGGTCTTATCAAGTGTTCAATGTGGAAAACAAACTAAATAGTTAAAACTTAGAAAACTAAATGTGTCACTCTTGCGGGGAGGAAGGAAATAAGGGGAAATACTTGAAGTGAGAAAGGAATACTAAAGAAGCAATTAATATCTTCTCTCTGATAAGCTGCAAATAGATAGCTGAGGGCTTTTAACATTGCTCTCAAGCACAAAAGCGCCTTGAGGTATACCTACCTACACAGATACATGTACATAAAAACTGATCTAAAACAAAAAAGAGCTATATTCAATACACAGGGGGACTAACACTGTCTGACTCCTCACTTTGTGTCAGACTGCTAAGCAGACACATTTCAAGCAGAGACCAGACATAAATGACAACTGACCTGTTAAGCTGATGTAAACATCCATTGAATACAATTAAATAATCACCCAGAAGTTATCATTTAGCATACCTGGGTACCCAAATCTCACACACAGTGTAATGCAGAGATGACTCAACAACATTCAACAAATATTTATTGAGTACCAAGCTGGCAAACATCAGTGTACAAGACAAAAAAAAATCTTGCCTTTATGGAGCTTATATTCTAACTAGAGGAAACAGACAATAAGCAAGAAATGTAATAAATAAGCAAATTGTATGGTATGTTAGAAGGTGATGAGTAAAGGCAATGGAGTAAAGAAAACAAATAGAGCAGGAGATGAGGAGCTCTGAGTACCGGGACTGAGTTGCAGTTTTAAATAGGTCAGGAGTAGATTTAATTAAGAGTTCAATATTTGAGCCAAGATTTGAAGAAGGATCTCCAGCATTGGTGACTTCCTCAGGTAACTACTACCTTCACTGCCTTTTATATGTCAGTATGCATGTTTGTATGTTTATCTGGCTGAATTTAGTGATAGTACCATTGAATCTCTGCTGGTACAGAATGCATATTGGTTAGCAATGGATCTTTAACAGGAAGGCTGATTTAAACACAAATTCCAGGAAGAAATAGGTCTGGTGTTTATCTAAGTGAAGCACTTGTTGCTTCCCCATGCAGACCTTTAGATTTTCAAACAACTGTTTCTTCAAACTGTTGACTTTTCTTGCTTCAGTATATTCTTTTGCATTTTATTGTTATAAATAATAATAGCAAAAGTTAAAGTTTATTGGATATCAAGCTAAGTATCAAGCCCATTATTAGGCACTCTGTATACATTATTTAATTTAATTCTCAAAATTCCATGAGGTAGGGGGATGTTATTACTCTCATTTTACAGATGGGAAAACAAGCTTCAGGAGGTTAAATAACTTAAAATCACACAGATGGAAAGTGTCAGAATCAAGATTCAGGTCTAATTCCAGAGTCATTTTAGCCTCTATTTACTAACTAAATTTAGTACTGATTAAATGTATTCCTCAACAGGAATTTCAAAATGTATGATAAACATTATCTAATTCAATGGTTTTTTGAAGACATTGCTTCAGCAATTTTTGGATAATTCATACAAAGAATGTGACCTTTGTTCTTACAATGCTTCTGATTGATCCAGTGTTATGGTTCTCCAAATTTCATTTAGCAGTAGAATTCTTGACTAAACAAAATATTGCAATAGAAGACTGAATCAGTCACAGAACTAGTGTAGAAAATTCAAACACAGATGGAAAACCATAAAGGGTAAGTGAAGAGGGTTTAATGAAAGGTCTATTCACAAAATAATGCTGAGGTAAAGGAAAACCGGCAAGAGAAGGTGTAGGTTCCACAGGGCTAGCCACAGTGGGATGGCATGTCCACCCCTAGGCCTGTGGGTGGCAGGCAAGTGAGTGGGCAGAATACTTGCCAAAACCTGGCAAGAACTGTAGCGGTAGGAGGAGCCACCAAAAAAGAGCAGTGGACTTTGGTAGAGGAATATAGCCATTGCCAAACCACAGCCTAGAAGGGAAGGAGTCAGGGGAATACATAACTATGCTTCTTTCTCTTTCTGCCCTCCAATCTCCTGCTGCTTCCCCCATTGGCTGAACCCAATGGAAAACTAGAAGCAAGGAAGCCCAAATGATGCAGTTCACAGAATTCAGCTACCAGGGGGCAAAGAGTAAGATGAAGAAGAGGACAGAATGGATTTAAACAGGCAAACAGAGAATATCCAGCACAAAACCAAAAATGCAAAACTCTTAAAGCATAGTTTCTCTTGTTGAATTGGGGTGGGGGGTCAGAGGCTGCCAGCTTATCTCTCTCTACAATCACTCACTGTTACCACAGCAATCTCTGGAGCACCTTTGTCAAACCCTAGTGCTCTGGTCTAGTCCTTATGTTATAACAATCTCAGCCACAATCCACAAGGCTGTGTGCTTTTAAAAAATACAACATGCATGTTGGTAATCTGGACTTAACCATAACACAAGAAGCACCAGACATGTCCTTGAAGGTTCAGAGCCCCAGGCTCTGGAAAGAATAATATGATTATGTACATAATCATACTGAGGGGCCCATGAATCTGGGAACCTGAGTGCTGAAGGAAATATCTATAGGAATTATAGGCCAGCTGAGAACCCTTAACAAACCCTGGACAAGCATTGGGTTTGGAGACTAAAAGGCTTCCTTTGAATAGCCTCATCTGTTATGAAATAGAACCCTCCCAAAGGGATTCACAATTAAGTTTCATGGTCCATAAAATTAGAGACAAGACTTTATATCCAAATACATTGAAATGTGTAGTTATTTACAAAGACAAATAAGGATATTGATGAGAGGAGAGAGGGAGCAAAGATACAGGGTGGTTGGGAGGAGGGTTAGGTAGACAAGAGAACTGATTAATCAGAAGAGTGACCACAGAGTACCCATCACTAACAAAATACAAAATCTAATGCTGTTACTGGCAGCTCAAAAGCAATACCCTCCAAATGTGCTCTGAAGTCTGAATCACAGCCTGGCCTCCTCAGCGGGGGCTGCTGCAGGTCCGTCAGTCATTGGGCAGAGCTGCTGAGCACACCCTCTGCTGCTATGCAGAGAAGTCTGACTAGGGAAGCCAAAACTAGGATGGAGATGGGCGGGGGTGGAGAGGTGCCAACACACAGGAGCCAGACAGCCAGATATTCTGTCACTGGTGCTGCCACTTAAATCTCTTGGTTCACTGGATAGAGGATGGGGGGGGGGGGGGAGGGGAGGGAAAGAGGGTGTTTTTAATCTTAGCAACTAGAGTGGCCTTCACAGGGAACAAAAATAAGCTGAGCAGAGGAGAAAGGCACAGCTGTTCTTTGCTTTCCGAGGAGTCTCCAAATCTCTTATTACGTATTGGTGCAGCTGCCTAGTCAGAAGAGCACAGGTTACCGCTGTGACAAGCACAGGTAGAGAATAAGGTGGTATGAGATGCAGTCTATACCTACCTTGTATCCCCTCCAGACTACTGCCTCTCTCTCACCTTATTCCCTCACTGCATGTCTCCTGTAGGTTGGAGAGCTTTAAAATACTAATATATAACATTTGTCACACATGAGATAAATCAAATCATTTTACATATATTATCACATTTAGTCCTCAAAGCAACATTATAAGGTAGGTACTATTATAACCATGTGTCTGTTCAGATGGGGAAATGAGGATTTAGAGAGGTGGAGAAACTCAGTAAATAAGTGGCAAGCTAGAGTTTGAGTCCCAGTAACTTGATTTCAGGACCTGTGCATTTAACCATAGACCATCCTATCTTGTCCTTATGTGGTTATTGCTTTGCCTCTTCTGTTCTCTGAGCTAGCCTGGCCTCCATGTTTCTGACCCTGGACTCATCACTTAATCTTTGATTTCTAATTATTTCTTCTGTCAACAGATCCTGAGAAGGGAAGACCAGATCCACCTCACTTGGCTTCTCTCTCCTCCTAAAAAGAGCTAATTAGAGGGGCACCCTGAGGGGCAACTGGTCCTAGGTCAGTGAGGTGAGAAACACCCAGGCCTCTCCCTCAGAGGACCACACTTCATGAACCCAGAGTCTCATTTTCAGATCCTAATCTAGAATGCAGAACACTGTTAAAAGGAAGAGGAAGCTGGGCCATTAGCCTGAATGTATGGAAATGCCTATAGAAAGCAACCCTTATGTGGCAAAACTGAGGCAATGAGAAGAGACAAATGAATCACACCCCAAAATCAAATCACCGACTATTTTCAGAGAATTATACAGAAATTTGATTCCAATTTAGAGAGCTACTAAAATTTTTCTTGGTTAAAATAATAGGTTTAGATAGGCCTTTCTGCTGGTTATTCATAACACTTAAAATTGCTGAAGACAATGAAAATTTTAGGCATTTAAGTTTCTTGAAAAGAAATTATACAATGTTTGTGTGACATGTGTACATTTTAGTATTATAGGAATAGGTTTTAAAGTGCTTTTTATGTTTATCATGAAACTTCATGCTCAATTCCATATCCTCTGTCTTCTTTTTTTTCCTAAGTAACACTCCATTATTCTGGTATATTTTGCATATGCATATATTTACACATGTGTACTTACTCATATATAAGAAAATATTATTCTTAAAAGATTCAAAAGAATGTTTACATGAATCATGGAAGCAGTTACTTTACTACTTTTGTTTTTCTTCTTCTACTCTGTCCCCTCTATATTGTACAAACTTTGTCCTCTGCTCTAAAAAATAAAGGGATATGCAGAATTACATAATTCTGGGGTACATCAGTGGTTATGTATGGTTTTAGTCTGTAAAGCTCAATCTCGCCTCTAGAATTCACCTTATCTTTTGTATTAGGGCAAGTCTGTTTGCAGGGAAGAGAATCTACTTAAAGTAGCTCAAGTAAAGGAGGATGTGGACTTATTATAAGGACATAAATCTCCAACAAGCCAAGAGGCCTCAGAGAACCAGATCTAGAAACCATTCTCTGTTTTCAATCAAGAATCCCACCATTAATATTATTCAGCTGCCAATACTCTCAACTTTTAGGCTTCTCGTTTCAGATGAGAATGAGGGAGAGATGGAGAGAGAGAGAATCTGATTTGTCAGCCTGGCCTGTACATTGGTTCTCTTTGAGTCAGATGACTACCCCTATGTGCTCCTATTTGCTACCAACGGAGTGGTCGGGTCTATATTGCAGATTCTCTAAATAGGTATATATTTAAGTATGTTTGAAGTTGACTGGATAGGAAAAGGGGGCCAAAGGACAAATATCGATGTCTAACATATTCATTCAGGGAGACCTAAAATGGATAAAAAATTTATCTTTTTTCAAGGTTTTTGAAAACTTCATATTGTTTGTTCAAATCCTGGGTTTCTATGGGGCGTTTAGGATGTTCTTATTTTAAATTTTAGTCAAACACTGTATGTTAAATATAGGATCTCTGGCCCCAAAACTGAGCCAGCCTCTAGGGAATTTCGTCATGAAAAATAATACATAATAGCAGTATACAACTTACCAGTGGATTATGTCCTAAGAGTTTATTGGTATATTAGTTCACTAGGGCTGCCATAGGAAAGTACCATAGACTGGGTGGCTTAATTTATTTTCTCACAATTTTGGAGACTAGAAGTCTGAAATCAAGGTGTCAGTAGAATTGGTTTCTTCTGGTCTTTCTCCTTGGCTTGCAAATGGATGTTTTCTCCCTGTATCTTTACATAATCTCCCCCTCTGTATATCTATCTGTGTCCTAATGTCCTCATCTTATAAGGACACCAGTCATATTGGATTAGGGTCTACCCTAATAACCTCATTTTACTTTAATTACCTTTTTAAAAAGGTATCTCTTGGGGCTCCTGGGTGGCTCAGTCGGTTGAGCGTCCGACTTCAGCTCAGGTCACGATCTCACGGACCGTGAGTTCGAGCCCCGCGTCGGGCTCTGGGCTGATGGCTCAGAGCCTGGAGCCTGCTTCCGATTCTGTGTCTCCCTCTCTCTCTGCCCCTCCCCCATTCATGCTCTGTCTCTCTCTGTCTCAAAAATAAATAAATGTTAAAAAAAAATTTTAAAAAAAAGGTACCTCTTAACATAATCACATTCTTAAGTACTAGGGGTCAGGACTTCAACATATGAATTTAATTGGAGGAGGGACACAATCCAGTTGATAACAATTGGTAAGTATTATTTGGAACTAGGAATAGAAGACACATTTCCCATCTCTCACCTGTTTACTGGCCTTCTACTTGGTCCCTACTTTGCCACACTATGATTAATCTGCCAAAAAGACATCAGATTGATCCTTTTTTAAACCAGTGGTCCTTTTCCAAATGAACAAATCTCATTTTTGTCATTTCCTGCTTGGAGGACTCCTCTAGTTCCACAACATCTTAGTGTAAAGTTCAAATGTGCCCCCCCCCAACCCCAGCATAAACGGCTTCTTACAATAAGCTCTAGCTACCCTTCTACCTCATGCAGATGCCTAGACTGGTAGCATGCTAACATGTTGAGAAATATCTGCATTATGTATTTTAGGTTCTTATTTATTCTGTGTATTTAAACAAATTTCATAGCACATTAAAGATGAAGATTATTCCACATTATTGTTTTCTACCATTCGTTACTTGTATACCTATTTCATTTACATTGTAAGTTGAACTAGTCTAGGAACCTAATCTATTGTTTCCAATTGTTCCATAAATATTTGTGAAGCACCTACCATATGTCAGGCACTCTCAACATTTATTACATAAAGATGAAAAGTGAAGTCACTGATTTTAGTAAGTTCACAGTCTAGGAAAGAAGACAAGCAGGTAAACAAATAACTGTAATACAATGTGACAAGTCCAGGGAATAGAAATATGCATGGACTATTGTAGGAATGCAAAATGAATTAATCTTATGTGAGGTGGTCACGGAAAGCTGCAGGGAGGAGAGTTGATATTTGAACTGGGAACTTGGTAAGAGGGAGAATGAAACTTCAGGCACAGAACAGCAAAAGCAAATCATATACAGATAACCTGCCAAGACATCACCTAACCCTGAACTACTATCCCTTTTCTCTAGTGAGATCTGCAACTAAGGGTTGACTAGACTTTTCTTTGAACTTTCAAAACCCAAAGCATCTGATCACATCCCTTCTCTAGACAGCGACGGCTGAGTTCAGACTCTAGGGGCTCCTATAGACCTGTCTGTCTGAAAGAAATCACCTTCAGATTCTAAGGCAATTTCCCTTCTAAAAAGACAGTCCTAAAGTAATTATAAGGTGCTTTATGGTACTCCTCTTTCCAGAGAAAAGAAAAAGAAGCTTAATCTCTGAAACATTTACTTGCTACATATGATCCTTTCTTTTCAGAACATTAGTTCTCACCCTTGACTGTTTGATTTCCTAGACAGATCTTAAATATTCCAATGCCCAACAGGCACCCCAAACCAGTTAAATCAGAATTTCTGAGAGAACCCAGGTATCAGTAGTTTTTAAAGCTCCCAAGAGGATTCTAATGTGAAGCCAAGGTTGAATATCACTGATTCAGAATTTATGGGTATTTCCCTCCTTAATATAGATGTTTATCAAAACTCCTAAGCTTCTCTGACAAGATCAGGATTACTTAACTTGTTGGTTCAGAGGTAGAATGGACAAACATTGCTTTTATTCATTCCCAAAGTAAAATTTGTCTTCTCCTGTTCGGTTTATCTCAGTTGTATAGTCTCTCTGGTTTCTCTTAATGTTCCCCTCTCTGATGTGTGTATTTCTCTCAGGCTCATGCCAGCAGGTTAGAAGACAGGTTTTGGCCAGGTAGGTTTAAGAGAAATGTCTGTAGCCTATCCCACCTCTGGTTCATTTCTTCTGTAGCTAGAAGTTCCCCTTAATTTAAGGATGCAAACTCCTATATTTTTACCTCACTCAAGGGTACACTTTGGAACTGAATCTCTGAAGTTATTTCTCCATGCCTGGCCTTGTTTCAGGCCCTCAGTCTC
This sequence comes from Prionailurus viverrinus, assembly GCF_022837055.1. Taxonomy (NCBI): domain Eukaryota; kingdom Metazoa; phylum Chordata; class Mammalia; order Carnivora; family Felidae; genus Prionailurus; species Prionailurus viverrinus. The sequence continues at coordinate 92,906,735 of NC_062569.1, forward strand.
AGGCTGAGATCTGGACCTTTGCAAGGCTTTCCTTTGCTTCATCCTCCCAGTGTGTTGATGGGGGAGGGGATGAAGGGAATGAAGAGATCCTGACCCCAGAAGAGAAGGGAAGATCTTCAGGTCTTTCTGGAGAAGATGAACAATCAACCTCATCGTTAGAACATGAGGCCTAATCTATGCCTCTCTTTACCCCCTGTGTTGAGAGGAGAGATTGTGAGAAAGCAGAGTACCCATGGGGCTAGAGAGAGGAAAGAAGAGTTAGCCAAGTATCTAGCCCACCAGAAAGTCATCAGCAGAGTGAGGAAGGGAAGATCAGAGCCCTGGCAATCACAGTGACAGTGACAGAAAAATGAAGCCCAAAGCAGGCGAGAGTCTGATGCTGCAGTCCACTGAGTCAGAAAGAACTGATTTCTCATCAAATTAACCAGCTAACGCCTGTGGATGAAGCATCCCACACAAGTGTTGGCTCTATCCAGGCTGCTCATTTGTCAGCATTGAAATGACATCATATAAATTCACAGGCAGATGCCAAACTTGATGGAAATTCATGATTCACTCAGTATCTATTGGGCTTACACAGCTAACTGGATGACCTCTAAGGCCCTTTCTGGCTTTTTAATTCTTGAGATTCTATGATACCAAGTGACTACCATGAACCTGGCATGTCCCAGAAAGTACACTCAGGAGAATTTCCAAGAAGATTTGTATCAGGTGCCAGTTTGTTTTATATGAAAGATGAGGGGGTCACCATGTTAAGGGGAGAAAATGGCCAAGAGACAATTTCCAATAGGGGTATGACTGCTTGTATGTGCCCATTTTTCCTAAGCAGTCCTCTAAACAGCATGTACACATACGGCCAGCATCTCTGATCAGTCCCTACCCAGGCAATGACATTCTTTTCTGGCAGCAATCTGGATCTTTTTCTTCCTGATTGCCCATAGACAATATTCCCTTAGGACCATACTATAGAAGACATACCCACCTCCCATTGGTATTAGCAATCTGTCCACCCTTCTGTGGCTTTCTAAGCTTACTTGTTCAAAGGCACCATGGGGGTGTTGGTCTTTATTTCTAATCCCTCCAGGTAGTAAACATTGTGCCAATTCCTTCTGGACTGAGAACTAGAGTCAGCAGAGAACTCAACGGAAATAGAGGCTGTGTAAGGATGGAAGCAGACCATGTGTTCCCCACACATGCATAACAGGTCTCTGTTCTCATGCTGAGGTAGCAGCTGCAGCACCACCCCTACCCCCACCAGACCCTTGCCTCATTCTCTTTTTAATCACTTATTCTGGCTGTTCTCCTTTCTGCCAACAATAATTCATAATGATTTCACATATAATCTCCTCTCATCATGGTACAGCATAAACAGTGAAATCACAATAACAAAGGTAAACAGAAATACCACATACAGAGTTCTTTATCTGCATGTGAAAAATGGGGGAAAGACTTAAAATATTTCATTTCTAATCATGAGATGGGAACATTGATAGAGCTTGTAATTCAATCACTTGTTTGTTTGTTTGTTTGTTTTTTAAATTTTTTCTACTTCATGAATTTTCTTACAGTAAAATCTCTGTTAATAGGAACCCAACTACTGAGGCTGGGTTCACTTGAGGACGTTTTCTTTTTTTTTTTTTTTAATTTTTTTTAACATTTATTTGTTTTTGAGACAGAGAGAGACAGAGCATGAACGGGGGAGGGTCAGAGAGAGAGGGAGACACAGAATCTGAAACAGGCTCCAGGCTCTGAGCTATCAGCACAGAGCCCGACACGGGGCTTGAACTCACGAACCGTGAGATCATGACCTGAGCCGAAGTCGGACGCTTAACCGACTGAGCCACCCAGGCACCCCGAGGACGTTTTCTATGGCTCTATTTTTAGAAGGAAAAAAATTAGAAACTACGGATTTAAATTTTTAAAAGAGCAACTTTAGGGGTGCCTGGGTGGCTCAGTTGGTTAAGTGTCAGACTTCGGCTCAGGTCGTGATCTAGCGGTTCATGCGTTGGAGCCCTGTGTCGGGCTCTGGGCTGCAGCTTGGAGCCTGGAGTCTGCTTTGGATTCTGTGTCTCCCTCTCTTTCTCTGCCCCTGCTTGGCTCGCACTCTGTCTCTCTCCATCTCTCAAAAATAAATGTTAAAAATTTTTTACAAAATAAATAAAATAAAAGAGCAACTTTAAAGCATATCTTGAAGTTGATAACATTACATTTTCTGGTAATCCCATGTCTTCATAGTACCCAGAGTTATGAGACTCAGTAACCTGAGCTCAAAATGGGAACACATGTCATTACTTTTGTCATGCCTGTGGATAATACACAGCTTTCAGATTCAAGGCAAAAACTCAAAGAATTCTGGAGTTTTAAGCCGGAAAAAAAGAACCATGCTCTGAAAGGGAATGGGAAGGTCAGTCAGACTGTTCCTAGGAAACAGAATATAATCAGACCCCTAGAGTCCATATAGCTAAGACAAGGCTGGAATTTGAGAAGGAAAGTAGGGAAGACACTTATGAATTTGTACCATACCTTTAGACCAAAGTGCATTTATTTCAAGATAAGGAGATCTGAGACTCAGATGAGTTTCTGCTATCTTTACTATAATCCTCAGGACCAAAAATATATTCTGTACTTTAAAAAATTATATTACTGTAAAGGTGTTTATACTTGTTCTTATCTGTTTTCTCACTCCATTAAATTACAGAGAGTCACCTTCATCCATTATCTTTTTTAAAAAACTGTTTTTCCTATTTTATATACTGTAACTTGTTTATTATAGCCCTTGATTTTGGACTAGATCTCTCTGCCCTACTTGGCCCACTGTTAAGTGATTTCATTTACTAAGATGGAAAAGACTGTTATGTTAAGAGTCATATGTAAGGTTGAAAATTAACTAAGTTAGTTAGTCAAATTTCGCAGAATTGTTACACATTAATGTTTAGTAACCATTGAAAATAGTAAAGGAGACTGAATACTGGAAATGGATAATTTTTGCCCAATGAACAAAAGTGACATGGTAAAAGAGAAAGTAGCTCTTTATGACAGAGATTGTAGACAAATGAATATAAAATTGCAAGATTTTTTTTAAATGATTTTAAGCACATAGATAAAGACCACCATCAGGAAACAGCATGGAATCTTAAAAGTAAATTATTTTCTTTAAGGTTAGAGTTCTGCTAAACAAAAGGAACTCTAAAGACAAATTATGACATCAGTAAGTCTCTTAGAATGTCATGGACAAGATGATTTGGTATGAGATAGGGTGATTGTTTAGATAGTGGGTTGAAATTTCTTTAGAATGTGTCACTCTCTCCCACTACATTGTGAACCAAATTAAAAAAAAAAAAAGAGTATTTTTACATTTCTTTGTATCTCTGGTACTTAATTCAATACCTGACAAAAACCAAATACCCAATCCATTTTTCCTAAATTCATCAGCACTTAAACAAATCTACTCAAAATGAACTGCTTAATGTACTCAGGTCCAGCAAAAAAGAATTCTTAGTGACATATTTTAAATACTCTGTGCATAACAATTATCCTGTTTAATACTCTATGGTAGCAATTAATAAATTTTAAAGGCAATTAATATAGTGCATAAGAATCAGAATCTAATAACCAGAAAAGGGATGGTAGCCCAATATCTCATAACGCCTAACAAAATGCTAGATACAGAATAGATGTTTAATCGCTATTTTCTTAATTATTTTTTAAATTAATTGTGCCATTCTCAAGCTTTAACATCTATGGTAGTTGGGACAACTAGATATTCACATTTGCTTCCCTACCTCATACCATAAAAATTAACTCAAAATGAATCAAAATCTACATGTAAGAGCTAAAAGTATAAAACTCTTAGAAAAAAATGCAAGTGAAAATCTTCATGACTTTGGATTATAGAATGGTTTCTTAGATATGACACCAAAAGTATGAACAACAAAAGAAAAAATAGGTTAGACATCATCAAAATTTTAAAACTTTGTGCTTCAGTGGATATCATCAAGGAAGTAAAAAGACAACCTACAGAATGAGAGAAAATATTTGCAAAGCACATTTTTGATAAAAGACTTATATCTAGAGTCTACAAAGAACTGTTAAAAAATAAATAATAAAAGGACAAATGATCCAATTTTAACAGACATTTGAATAGACATTTTTCTAAAGAGTTATACAAATGGCCAATAAGCATATTGAAAGATACTTAACATTATTAGCTATCAAGGAAATGCCAAAGAAAACTACAAGGAGCTACTACTTCACACTAACAGAATGATTATAGTTTTAAAAGAAAAGACAATAACAAGTATTGATGATGATATGGAGAAGTTGGAAGCCTCATGAACTGCTGGTAGGAATACAAAATGATGCAGCCACTTTGGAAAAAAACTTGGCAGGTCCTCAAACAGTTAAATATAGAGAGACCCAGCAATTCCACTCCTGGGTATATATCTAAAAGAAATGAAAACGTGTGTTCACACAAAAACTTGTACATGAATATTTATAGAAGCATTATTCATAACAGCCAAAAAGTGAAAATAGTCCAAATGTCCATCAACTGATAAAAGAATAAGTAATATCCATACAGTGGAATCGTTTTCAGCAATAAAAGGAACTGAAGAATTGACATATGCTACAACACTGATGAACCTTGAAAACATGAAATGAAAGAAGCCAGTCACAAAGGACTCATATTGTATGATTCCATTTATATAAAATATCCAGAATAGAGAGATCTCTAGGAATAGAAAGTAGATCAGTGGTTGCCTAGGGATGGGGATGATAAGAGGATTGAGGGGTGATGGATAAGGGGAGAAGAGTTTCTTTTAAATTATGAGGGTGGGGGCGCCTGGGTGGCGCAGTCGGTTAAGCGTCCGACTTCAGCCAGGTCACGATCTCGCGGTCCGGGAGTTCGAGCCCCGCGTCGGGCTCTGGGCTGATGGCTCAGAGCCTGGAGCCTGTTTCCGATTCTGTGTCTCCCTCTCTCTCTGCCCCTCCCCCGTTCATGCTCTGTCTCTCTCTGTCCCAAAAATAAATAAACGTTGAAAAAAAAATTAAAAAAAAAAATTATGATGGTGGATATACAACTCTGTGAATATACTATAATTAATTGAATTGTATACTTTTAATGGGTGAATTTATTTGGTATGTAGATTATCTCTCAATAAAGATATTTTAAAAGATAACCTATGTAGGGCTCCCTGTTTGTGGTAGACATAGAGATACACTACCCAGACCCCCCCTTCATGGAAGGACCTGCTACCCAGTTGTGAAGAGCATAGTCAGCTGATATTCTATAGCTGTCAGCTCCTTCTCAGCTTCAGAGAGCTGCCTTGGTGAGTTTACACCCTTCCCAGGGCAGCCCATATCCCAGTGAGACAGGAGTATAAAGGCTTAGCCATTTCTGCTGGATGAAGGACAATTTTTACTAGCACTGCTCCTACAAGCTCCTTGCTGGGTTGGCTGAGGCTTTATCAGACTTGCATCATGGTTTGCTTTTCCTTCTGTTCAAACTTGCTTCCTCCCTTTTCTTTTCACAAGTATTGATCTCTAGGGGCACCTGGGTGGCTCAGTCGGTTAAGTGTCCAACTTTGGCTCAAGTCATGATCTCACAGTTTGTGGGTTTGAGCCCTGTGTTGGGCTCTGTGCTGATAGCTCAGAGCCTGGAGCCTGCTTCAGATTCTGTGTCTTCCTCTCTCTCTGCTCCTCCCCAACTCTCTCTCTCTCTCTCTCTCTCTCTCTCAAAAATAAATAAACATTAAAAAAACATTTAACAAGTATTGATGTCTAACCTTAAACCCCAAAGTATCTCAGCAACTGCTTCCAGGGAACCAAACTTGTGACAATGTTAAACATGTAAACCAGGTATCTATATATCTCAGGAACCCCATCAAAGTGAAGGTAAGGTAATTTTGTTTTTTGGTTTTTTTAACTCATTAGGTCCAAGAGAGCAAGAAAAGAAACTTGGTGGATGAAGGAATAATAGTTGTCTTAACAGAAAGGAGGAAACAACAAAAATTCCAGTAGAGTGCGATATCAATAAGTGGGTGATCTCTTCCCTGGAACCTCTTAAAGGCTCAGGACCTGAAAGGGAGTCCCTGGAGACAAGTGCAAGAACAAAGCTGATAAAAAGGGATTGATTGAAATCAATATGTGAAATGGTTACAGCCCCCAATTCTCCTCCTATATCATTGCATAAGACTAGAGATTTCTTTGCTGGAAAATGGATCAGGGAGAGACTCTCAATTTGGAGATGTTAGGATTACTAGAGGTAGAATGAGGGTTGAAGCTCAAAATAAGGGGAATAAATGAAAGTCTGTACGTTGAATAGGGAGACTGCTCCCTTTCAATCTGCTTCCTCTTTTAAGCAGTCTTTTTCTTTTTTAAGTTTATTTATTTATTTTGAGAGAGAGAGAAGGAGAGAGAAAACAAGCAAGGGAAGGGCAGAGAGAGGATCCCAAGCAGGCTTCTCACTGCCAGCACAGGGCCCGAAGCAGGGCTCAAAGAATCCTGAGATCATGACCTGAGCCAAAATCAAGAGTCGGAGGCCCAACCAACTGAGCCACATAGGTGCCCCAGCAGTCTTTACAAAGGCCAGGGCATTGGCTACAAACAATAGATTGGAAATTTTTTCTGTGTAGAAATTGAATGACTCCAGAGAAAACATAACTACCCAATACTGGTATTTGGGGGTTCTCAAAGAAAAAGCAATCTTGCTGTTTTATCACCCCACACCCCCACATTGCTCCCACACACAGAGCTTCCAGTTTTATAGTTCTTCATTATTACATATGAATGGTCAGGCAAGGACTACTAGACATTTGAAGAAAACTTTCAATATGAAAAACAGACCAAAACAAACAAAAGAAGAAGCATAGAGAAACTGAAAATGCAGAGAGAAAAATTTTTTTCTGAAAGCAGAATACTCACAACTCAATATTTGTGGAGAAAAAAATAGAAGATGCTGCATATTTATGAGTTAAAATGAGGAGGAAAGAACAACTAGAAACTAAGAACTTTTATAAATAAAAACATGATATAAATTAAAATGCTGTAGAAGGCTTGTAAGACAAAATTGTGGAAAACTATAAAATATAGAATAAATGACAAGAAGGATAATGGAAGGGAAAGGATAAGAAAAAGACCCAGGCACCAAGCATAACAATAGCATAGCAGGGCGCTTGGATGGCTCAGTCAGTTAAGAGTCACTCTCAGTTTTGGCTCAGGTCATGATCTAACAGTGTGTGAGTTTGAGCCCCGCATCGGGTTCCATGCTGACAGTACAGAGCCTGCTTGGGATTCACTCTCTCTCCCTCTCTCTCTGCCCCTCCCCTGCTCACTCCCTCTGTCTCTCTCTCAAAAATAAATACATAAAACTTAAAAAATTAAAAAAAAATAAAACAATAGCATAAGAGATAAAAAAAATTTCTGAAAAAAATGAATCATAAATTATTAGAAATCATTAGACTTTTTAATATAAACACTGGATTCTGCTAAAAAAAATTACCTTCAAAAGTCTAAGGGAAATTCTAGCATTAAAGTCTAGACTAAGTCAAATTATCAATCATAGACTAAAGATATTTTTAGGCATTCAAAGACTCAAAACTGGACCTCTCAAGTACCCTTTCTTAGGATGGTTATAGGGAATATGCCCCACTAAGAGCAATAGAGTAAATTAGAAATAAGAAGATACAGAATTCAGGAAACATGAACTCCAGGAAAGCAGTGAAGGATGACAGTAGCACAACTAATCTAGATGAATGCAGGAGACAAGGGCAGAGAAAGTTTCTCAAAGACAATAAATAAATACATACATACATACATACATAAAAAAACAAACAAACTGATAAGTTATCCGATGGATTTTACCATATGGAAAGAGTACTGTGAGATGCTTTTTGAAAATATATGGAGTAGGGGCACCTGGGTGGTTCAGTTGGTTAAGCGTCTGACTTCAGCTCAGGTCATGATCTCATGATTCGTGGGTTTGAGCCCTGTGTCAGGCTCCACACTGTGTGGATCCTGCTTGGGATTCTCTCCCCCTCTCCCTACCCCTCCCCCACTCATGCTCGTTCATCTCTCTCCCAAAATAAACTTTGAAATTTTTTTTAAATATATATGGGGTATTTAGAAAGGATTAGCAATAGGTGTATAGGAAACAAAGTCATTAAACAACCAAGGCAATTTTTTATTCCAAAAAAGGAAAAAAAGTTATATAAGAAGGAAACATAATCGGAATATTTTACTTAATTAGGCAGTAAACAGTATTTATATCATCATAATGTAAACATTAGATATTAATTTACCTCTCAAAATTATATAACAGTTGAGAGGATGAAGAGGGGAAGAAAAAGTAGAAGTATATAAAAGATAAACCCTCATCTACAAAAGCAAGATATCAATAACGTTTAAAAATGATGAAATATACAAAATGGGGTAAAATGAAAAAGCTAAAAGAAATGGACATGGTCGCCTCTAAGGAGCAGTACCTGGAGATGAGGAGGGAAGAGTAGACAGGAAACTGCTAAATTTTATGTCTTATACTTAGCTTTTTAAATCATTTGCTTATATTACCCTGACAAAAATAAAGTTAAATTGAAAAACAAAACCTATAAAGATTCCCAACTTCCTTGCGCAGTCAATCTAAACTGTTGGGGGAGGTCATAGAGAGGACATGACCACCAGTTGACCTGTAAGAAGGACCTAGGCAATCAGAGGCTCCTCACCTCCCCCTCTGTCCTTGGAATGTGCATTCTGCTTGCCTTTCCTGCAACCAGAAGCTGCTCCAATGACATAGCCTTAAGACAGGGATATAGTATTGAGACCATCTGGATGGTATGCATGACTGAACTTAGTTCAGGCCTCTATTATAAACTTCTAAGATTCTGGCAGGTGGGTGCAGAGATCTACATCTTGTGGCTGCCCAAGACAAGCCTCATACATAAGTTCTTCTGCTTATTAAATCTGCCACCTACCAATCTGGAGCAGACTGCCTCTTACTTCAGTCTCACAGCTCTCAGTGTACACGGACCAGCTTCGGATCATACCTGGGAAACTCCAGAACTTGCCAACCAGCATAAACTGTTTGTTACTCAAATTACAAAAAGGGGAAAAAGCATGAACTGCAGATTCAAGCAGAGGTATGACTAACGTGACTTAATAGCTATATATGACTTTGCTCAACATTTTTCGCTATTACAGTATATCATGTGAAACAGGATTCATAACTTTCTCATAGGATTGTTGGGAAACTAAAATAAGATACTGACTATGGTACCCAACAGAGCCCAAGCCCAGTATATAATTGAGGCTTGATAAATGTTAGCCATTGTTATCGTTAGTCTGATCTTCAGGAACTTCCATTATTTCACCCTTCTTTTCCAATCTCCATTTATTTTCTCTCTCTACAACCTGACATGGCTTTTCTTTTGCTTTAGCCACACCTCCTTTCCCCATACTTGTTACTGACTGTGCAAACTTCTATCTCCAACTGGATAAGTTTTGTCCAAATCTTTTTTCCAAAACTCTACATGCATCATTCCTTTGAAACTCACTTCTTCTCAGCGTATCTTCTGGACTTCTAAATATAAGGAACATGGGTTCTGTGGCAATCTGATCTGAGGGAAGTGGCTAGTGGTCTTATCCTAAGGTGAGATTGGATGGAAAACTCATTTTAAAAAAAAAGTTGGATGGTATATTTATTTAGGGTGTTTGGGAGTGAATGCTGATGGAGTTAATTGGGTCTGCATCCACCTAAATCATGACTTGACATTGTTTTCTTTATAAAAGCTACCCTTGTGCCAACCATCACTTAACATTGTTTCCCCTTCTTTCTAAAAGGTACCCCTGTGGAACCCCACCTGATTCCTTTACTCAGAATGTCTTTGATCATCCTATATGTACCATCACATATAACACTGGGCACCTATTTAAAGATTGCTTTTCTTAGGTGATCTCATCTCTTATTATCCAAGCCAATTGTGATGGTACATTAGGGCAGGTACAGCTTTCTATTTGTTTTATATAGTGCCATGACTCCTGTTGCATATCTTTCTCCAGAAATTCTTGATGACTGTTTTATTTGCTTCTTACTGATACATGCAATGAGGTAGCCCATCATATAGAGGGGGAAAAAAGGAATTTAGGCAACTTCTTGCAAGAAATCAATTATCAAGAATCCATGGGAATATACAGTGCACCCTTCAAAAAGAAAAAACATGGCTGGGAAGGTAGAAATGAGAGAACCAAGGCAGGTAGGGGACAGCTGGGGTTTGGTTAGAGATACTGCATGAAAGGGAAACAGAATGTGTAATCAGCAAAATGGCTATATTGCTCCTTCAAGGAACTCAGGTACTGCAATAGGAATAGGGCTGGCAGCAACACCATCACTATTATTATTTAGATCTTTAAAATGTGCCCATCACTGAGCCCTGAGGCACATGTACAGAAACAAACACATGTTTCAATATTTACTCTCTAGGGCCTGAATCCATGGTGGTACAGTTGTCGATCCTCCCACAGCCATCAGGCACATGCTTGACTAAACAGATGGCCTTGCCAGGATTTTTACTTGGGTGGGAGGGTAGAGGCTTGTACAGCCAGAATTTTTAATTCAATATGTCTTCCTGAGTATATTCTCTGAAGAGTCCACCTTATAAGAACCATGTGGAATGGGGAGCACACTGAATGTTGTGGGGGGCAGCAGGGGAGAAGGAGGGTAGCAACCATCACATAGCATTTTAAAAAAACACAGAACTTAGAGACCAAAAATCTAGTTTTAAGTAATTTCTTGCCACTAAATTGCTATGTGACTGTGCAAAAATCTCTTCACTTCTCTTAGTCTCAATTTTCTCATCTGTAAAATGGGAATAATGATGTTTCTCCTGCTTACTTCTCATACTTCGTGAGGATTAAGCAAGTTTAATTTGTGCTAAAATACTGTGTAAACTGCATGTCATAACACCCTAGCATCTGAGACAACTCTTTTAAATCTTGTTTTTTCCAAAGGAGAAAAATTGATGCTTTATTTTAAAAACTTTGTAAAACAATTTACTTACATAACAAAATATTTACTACCAAATATTCTTTAAATTTCCATTGTTCAATATTAAGAATAACATAATTTATTTTTTAAAAAATTTAGAATTATGCTTTGAATATTTTTCAAAAGGAAATAGAATTTGGGTAAAATGTTATACAAGATAGAATTTTATTCCTACTTCAGTATTCTTGTAACTACTCTCTTTAAACTAGTGAAAGGTCTATAGGTAAACATTTTCACTGGTATAATTATTTTTAGATCATCTGTCAATTGAACCCAGAAATGAAAAGAATGAATGAGTAAAAATAGGTAACGAAGGACTAAGTGATATTAGGAAACAGCAGAGGAAAGATTATGGAAGAAAAGATGTTTTTTTTAAAGAAGCACCATTTGGGGACCATTTATTCTACAATCTGTACTCATAGTTCTATGATAATTATATCTAGAATTTAAAAATTGAAAATAGTTAATCCTCTACTGTGCCCTGAAACTGAGCTGAAACCAGATTCTTGAAAATGTTGTATGATAATGTGCATCACATATCACTCAGATGCCACAGCTGGATTGACCTGGGCTCCAGTTACTAACTTCCAGTGTGACCTTGAATAAGCTAGTTCACCTCTGCTTCCTCATCTATAAAAATGGGGAATTGTCACCTGGTGATAGTTGGAGTTTCTTCTACCTAGAACTATAGGTCATAGTAGTCAAACAAACTTCTGGGACTTGATCAGCTCACAAAATAGCAACAGCATTTATGTTACTGCTTCATTTCTGGATGAAAAATGGATCATCCAGATGCTTCTGGTGGTTTGCTATTCGTAGACAAAAGAGCCAGTTGGGCTTTTTCCTTTAGAACTTATATGTAGATACCCCAGGAACAGATAAGAGCCATTACAAATGATCCCATACATCTCTTCCTATACATCAGTGGTATTTGGGATTAAACTGTTTGACTCTTTTGTTTTTTACCTCTGTGGCTTAACTCAACAGCCCCAGCCAGGTCAGTTTTCAACCACTCAAAAGAGTGTATCAGAAAGTGATTTTTAGGTTTATCTCCTGTAAGCCATTGAAATTTTTGAGAATGAAAACAATTCACTTACATAAATACTGTATGAAAGAGAGAAAAGATAAAATTTGGTCGTGGTATTAAAGGAACAAGTGTTTAGTGTTACTGCTAATATTAAGGAATAAATGGAGAACTTGTATCTAGTTTACATGAGTTTGATTTGAAAACTACAATATAATAATTTTTATTGAGTGTATTCCCCTAAAGTGGCTATTGAAGAGTTAAATGACAAGAAAATAAGTAAAATTTTCAAAGCAGTGTGCAGGTAGTGAGTCTCACTGAAGATGTGGTTCCCCTTCTTTTTATTCTTTCCTACCCTTCTTCTCTGTCTCCTTTCTCCATTCAGCCATGGCTTCCTGACAAAGCACCCAGACTATGTAGAATTAGGCTCCTCTGTGATACTCTGTGGATAAGCTCAGGGAACAGGCAGCTGTCTGACTGAGGTCTAGTATTCAGTCACCAGAAGGGAGTGATAAGAGCTGACACTAAGTGATGGGATTTCTATTTCCTTTTCTTCTCTCCTCTTCTCTTTATCTTTCTTGCTTTCTCTCCTTTCCAAGAAAAAAAAAAAAAAAAAGTCTGGTTCTGTTTGCATTTGCAGTTAGCCATTTAAATCATTGTTTCTTGTCCCTCTTTTAAATTTTCAAGATAACAAGCAAAAAGGATGAAAGCAGAAAGGAGAGTGACTGTTTGATAGTTGGGAAAATAGAGAATCTTTTGTTCCCAAAGAGAACTATCTTTTAAAAAATTAATATATAATATATAGAAAAGTGCATATATCATGAGCACATAGCTTGAGGAATTTTCACAAATTGAATAGAGCCATTTAGCCAATACCCAAATCAAGAAACAGAATATTAGCAGCATTCTAGAAACCCAAAGCCCTAATGCCCCTTTCTATTCCCTACTTTTCTCTTCAAGCATGACAGCCATCTTGATTTCTAATAGCATCGATTTGTCTGTATTCATATTTTATATCATTTGAATCATACCATATATACTCTTGGAGTCTGTTTTCTTTTGCTCAATATTACATTTGTGAGGTCTTATATTGTTGTGTACAGTTTTAGATCTTAATTCTCCATGGCAGGATAGTATTTGTTTATTTTTCCTTTCTATTTTTGCTGGATATTTGGGAGGTTTCCAGTTTAAGGCTACTATAAATAGTGCTTCTATATACATTCCAGTACATGCTTTTTGGTGAATATATGTATGCCTTGATACTGGGTATATCCTGGAAGTGGAATTGCTGAGTCATATGCTATGCACATATTTGGCTTTAGTTCTATCAAACACTTTTGGAGTTGTAATGGTTTCACACTCCAGGAAAAGAACATTTTTTTTTCTGTGCCCACAAAAAATGATGTTCCTCTTCCTCTTCTCTTACAGTCACATTTACCTACATTCATACATGTGTTGTTCTTTTTTTTTTTAATGTTTATTTATTTTTTGGGACAGAGAGAGACAGAGCATGAATGGCGGAGGGTTAGAGAGAGAGGGAGACACAGAATCTGAAGCAGGCTCCAGGCTCTGAGCTGTCAGCACAGAGCCCAACGCTGGGCTCGAACTCACAGACTGTGAGATCATGACCTGAGCTGAAGTCAGACACTTAACCAACTGAGCGACCCAGGCACCCTGTATATGTGTTGTTCTTTTATATGGAGCTTATTTGCCTTTCTTGGGCTTAATAAATTTGAATAGTCTAAGCCTAAGGGAGCTGTCTCTGAGAACAAAGACTAAAAATGTTGCCTATAAACGTTCACTATGTTCCTGTTTTCCTTTCTCACAACCATGACTGAAAATTAGTTTAATTTTCTTCAGTGCTGTTTTCAGGAAGCTGTAACAATATACCTAATGTTTCTAAAATCATGCAGAGTTCCATTCCCTAATTATACCAGGTTGTACTTCTCTCCATTAACTTGTTGATTTACCTAGAAACTTCATATCTGTTTCTTAAAAAAAAAATTAAAAATCAATAAGGGATAACCTTTAAAATCATATACAGGAGCTATAGCAAATAATTTAAGGGCAGAGAAAAAAGAATAATCTTTCAAGGGATATTAATGACTTCTATCAGCTTTTCAAGCCATTTGAAGCAGGAGGCAACGTTAATCTTTTGTCTGTTAATCCAAGAATTGATCATGTTTGATGGTCTCAGGAAGGATTTCAGTAAAAACTAGGTCACAAGAGCAGCTGTGTTTGATTGCTTAGTCTTGAAATCTATCTAGCGTTTCTGGAATTATAGAATTCCACATGACTCTACATGCTTCTCATTCAGCCTATTTCGACTGAAAGTTTTGGACCTCCATCATTACTAAAAGGCTCTTAAAGCACTCTTTTGGTTGAGTTAATTCAGGTAGATGTGTCCTCTATCAAGGTTAGATCCAATTTAAGCATCTATTCACCAAGTGTTTATTGAATACCTACAATATAACATGCTGATTTATATATTTATTTTAATCAGCATGCTGGTGATTTAACATTTGGCTAACCAAACACAGCTCCTGTGTCCTATAGAATTTATAGCCCAGTGAATAGATTAAAAAATAATAAGAG